>NW_010297410.1:0-14086 GCF_000700745.2 Antrostomus carolinensis | reverse complement strand
AACCCTTTACTACTGAAAAAAGAGGTGAGAATTAAAAAGTTCCTATGAATGAGAAAACACTTTATTGCAAAAACAAGAGGAGTTATTTTCAACCACTGAATATAAAGTAACCAAACATCAGTTATTTTAGTTTTCCTTTCAGGTAGGTGAAATAAAGTACAAACCATTGCATGTGAGATTATGAAAACAAGCAACAATCAATTTTGGTTGTTTGTGACTTGAATTTTTCATAGGCAAAAGTAAGATTTATTTATTCCATGAAAAATTATGGTAGTTCAATATTTGTTTTAGTCTGAAATTGAAGTTAAACTTTCAGTTGTCCCCCACCAAAGATGTTCCATTGATGTAAAAATACGAGAGTGTTTCACTTATTTTGCTGAACAGAACAAAGCTGATCTTCCTGTTTTTCAGTATTAGACTGCATGGTAGATGCTCCATTTCCCATTCCTCTCTATCAGCCAAGTTCTTTAGCCAGAATATATCTGCAAGAAGTATTTACAGTGATTTTGGGAACTACCTCAGAAAAAGAGCTCTGACTCCTGGCCATTTTGTGTAGAAGGGATTGTGTCCTCTTAGTTCAAACTGCTTTAACTAACATGAAGGCAATTTTGCAGTTTGGTAGGATACCACTTTTATAGAATAAAGTCAAATATATTTGTAACTTGCCCCTAAGCTGTAGTATAGGCATGTGTGAGGGAGTCTGAGGACATTAAACCTCTTGGGACTGTTCTGGTGACAGGCATTGTCTGGGCACGTACTATCTGCCTGAAGCAGGACACAGAGCATAGGAAACAAATATTCTGATTTTCTTTATTATGCAGTTTTCCCAACCCATTCTTCACTATCAGCTCTTACTCTGCAGAGTAGTAGCACAGAACAGAATTCAGAGTCTGATCTTTATTTCTCCTTCTTGTCTTCCAGTTTTCATAAATTTCTTCTTGCTTGCCCTTAATCTTAATTTCCTGGGCTCCCAGCCTGGGTTTCCAATTGCTTTCTGATAACTCCTACAGGTCAGTACTACAAGTTCAACGTCATCTCAAAATCTAACATTATATAGCCTGTTTTCCTGCAAGATTCCCTCTGTTCATCACAGTGCTAAAAACAAGACTTGGACTTGCAATTGAAAGGAAAACAGTAATGGCATTGACCCATAAAGGAGGCAAGAGAAAGTGCAAGAACTATGGAGGAATTCAGTTACTGAGTGTCTGAGAGAAACATTTATTCAGTCATTGAAGAAGAAAATGAAGAGGTGCTGGAAAGCAGCATTTGCAAAGGCCCAGTCAGATTTAGACCAGGATGAATACAATAGATCAGCTGTTCCTAAGATAGATGTCAAAGAAGCATAAAACATAACTGAACCTGCTACAATAATTCCATAGGCTCCAGATGAGATTTTGATAGTGCCTGTCTGTCAGAAGATGATAAAACAAGTGTGAGAATGTGTAGTTTCTCTGATAAATTGATCAAACTGGCAGCAAACATCTGCAACAAGTCAAAAGACCATGCCCAAGAAGTTGATGGAACGGTGCAGTGTCACCACAGATATGAAAACTAGGATGGCCACTATTCTCAGATTGAAACACAAATGAGAATGTACTTATTAGGGGAAAAAAAAATATGGACTTTAGCAGTCCACAGTATGAAACACTAAAAAAATCCTGTAATACCAAATAACATCCTGCAATACTCTCTTTGCATTTTGGGGAGAAGTTTTCTTTGTCCTTTGATCTTCACTGCCCCCCAACAACTTTCCAGATAGAAGTTGTAGGCCATGAAGACTTCAGGTTTGACAGAGCAAATTACTTGAGAGATTATCCTATGACCTACTGCAGCAGCTAAAGTCATCTGAGGTCTGTGAATGATCCCCCCTGCAACTAAAGGCAGTTACTATGAGGACAAATCTGTGATGGATCTTCAGTCTTGAATTCACTCATCTTGATTTAGACTGCCAAAGCCCAGATTTGTTAGCACTGCAAATATGCTGCCAAATGAATTGTTCTTTTCTGAAGCTGATGAAAAGAATCTCTTCATGAACCATCTTTTTTATTATCATTGATGCAATTTGATTATTTGATGAGAACCTATAATGCATATGAAGACATTCTAAACATCAGGACTATAAATACTGTAACAAAGGTCTGCTATACATAGCATTCCCCACTTACAAGCATTTCTCTTTTTTCAGGGTCTGATCCAAACCGCATGCATAATTCTGACAGGAATAGATGAAAGGAGGATATGACTACACAGAAATAGAAAGAAAACAAACAAATAAATGCTTCAACGGTGATTATTGTACCATTACTCTGATCTATTGCTACTCAGATAAAGAGTCTAAATAAAAAGGCACAAAAAGTCACCGCTGAGGCTGATATATGTATTTTAAACTACTGCAGCAGAAACAGCAGGGAATATTTACAGCAATATCCAAAGTTACGATAGGACAAAGGGAAAAAAAAGACAACAGCAACAGCAAACAACTGTGTCAGGATCACAGATCTTAGGTATTTACCTTAGTTTGCATTTAATCCAACACGCAAATGAAGTATTAACAAAAACAAAGAGAAAGGAGCACTGAGATACCACTGAAAATATCAGCCTGATAAATAGCATTTGGGAAATACCATTTTAAGTCACAAGGAATTCATAATGATATTTGCTTTATATTTTTTCTGACCTGGAATTGGATCTATGAAATTCAGTCTGAATTCTGGACCTTGTGAAACTGGGTAATTTCAAAAGACACCAAGTCCAAAGAAGTCTACAAGGATGCAAACGTGAGAACCTAAAGGGAACCTGCACTTGGATGCAGTATTGCTAAGATGGTCCACAAGCTTTCAACCCAATCAGACAGAAAATGTAAGAAAACCTGCAAAGAATAAAGATTCACATAGTTTGAAAATGTCATATGCACAGTTCTGCTGTTGACCATTTATTCAATGATGATGGAACCGTCTGTTTCTTCAGCTGCAAAGACGGGATCTTGCCAATTTTCTCACAAATGGTACCACCACGTGCATATTCCACAGGTTAAAAATGCTAAATGCCTTTCTTGTACAAATGATATCAAAGCTAATGTTGTGAGTGGTTCTTTTATAACATTATATCAGAATATGCTGAAAAGCTGCCTTAGCCTCATGGTCTATTCACTCAAAATGCCACAATAGTGTGGAAAATTGTTTTTCTTGGGGGTCTTGGCAACAGTTACTCTTGAGTAAATGGACAGCTAAAAATAGAGGTTCAGATATCTTGTACTGTCTCCCTACACAGATCTGCAAACAAGGACTAGTACTGCACAGAGAATACAGAAGACAAAAGAAACCCATGCTTCAGATGGAAACTTTCATCTCAGCTGGAGGTCAAACTCCATGTCCTTTAGAAAAAAAACCCCAAACAAACAAACAAAACCAAACCAAACTTAAAGACCAAAGAATGGGATTGTGTCCGATTCTCTGTCTGTTCTTATCAAGTCAGCTCAGAAGTTCAGAAGAACCCATTTATTTTAACTATTTCAATTTTCATGTGCCATTAATAAGAGAAGAGACTATCCAAGAGTTTCTTTCACTAGTCCATCTCATCACCACTGCTGCCCACTATGTTTGCAGCTTACTAACATGAAGGACCTTAAAATAAACCCCAAAGACTTGAAGGGTTAGAGAAAGAATGAAACATTGCTGAGATCTGTACCATCTGCCAAAAAAAAAAAATTAAAAAAAAAAAAAATCATTCGAAGTGGTTTGTTTCATTATTAATACAGATACTCAAAATTTGGTGGGTTTCTTTAATAGTTCAGTTCTAACAAAAAGAAATATAAAAATATCTTAATTACATCTTTGTATAAGAAGCTTTTATGTTCTTTATCATGCTGCTGCTTGAAAAGGTTTAGATAGCTTATTAATTGTAACATCATGGGATGGGATCTACCTAAGCTCTGAGTTTTTAAATCACATTGATGCTTTCATTATATCTTTATTTTTCTCCTTACTCTACTCTTCTATTCTTATGAGCCCTTGAGTTGCTCTTGTTGTCCAGCGATCCGGACCAATCAGAATGACATGTTCCAATTCTAACTCAGGCACTCGTAATTAATTATTTTAATGGGGTAAAATGTACATTCTCATCTGAGAAGAGCAGTTGCTATATAAACAACAAGTAAAACCAGTCACACTCTGAACAACTTGTATTCTGAGTAGACAAGACAATTTAAAAAGGAAAAGGAGAGGAGAGAACTGAAGTGATTTTCCAAAGGTGACAGAAAGCCAGTGAGTACCCTGACCCCTAAAATCACCATCACGAACCACTACATTCCGCAGCTTTCACAAAGAGAACTCCAACAAGGTAAAATTATTGCATTTTTGTAAAAGGATAATAATACCTGACTAAATAATGGGACAGGAAATAATACTTTCTAAGGTCATTTAAAAAAATAAACAAATACTATTAGAAGACCATTCTAAGCTATCAGTCATTTCCCTATTTTAGTCTATGAAATACAGATATTTCTGCCTTCACAAAATATCAAACTGTACGTAATCCTCAATTTTGTTGGAGAGGCCAATGTTCAATGGATAGGTTTTCTGAAAAGATTTTGTTTATTTTTAAAAACACAGAGCATGCTGTCAGGGCTGTAGTACAGGCTGGCTCAGTGGAAACCCATTAAAACCACTTTACTGGGCAGATGGTGTCAAAGAGTCAGAAGCATATAACAGAATCCAACTGTGCACAAGTGTTCAGTATGCAAGAAATCATCTCTTATCAGACAACTGCTGCAGGGGACACAGTCAACCACAAAGGAGAGAGCAGAGCACAGCTAAAGTCATGATAGCCTTATAACTGTTTGCCCAATAATAGGGACAAAGATATGGAATAAGAGAACCTTAACTGATAAACCCTGAGTAAACAAGGGAAGATCTAGATCAAGCTTTAAAAAGAAATACAATCCTTTTATTGTTACTCACTGAAGGTATAACTACTCCTTTGTCATTAATAGGAATATCACAACTCAGAAAGACTAAAATAAGATTTGAAAATTGTCCACTAAATTTTGGATTGCCATTTTTTCACACTCTGATTTACAGGACTGCTGAGCAGTTGGAATTTCAGAAGAATTTCTAAGAACGGGTACAAAGAAACTCATTAGAGACATCTGGAAGTAGCAGCCTTGCCACTACAGTCTAGAAGGTGACAAATTTCAATTGGTCATATATCAGATGTGCACTAGCACACTAGTAGATTATGAGACACTCCTTTTGCATATGTCCCCTTTCCATTCTCTTCTTCAGAAGGAAGGACAAGTTTTTCTAGTGTTTTCAGATGAGTCTAATTCTGTAGGTGAGCGTAACACCTAACAAAGCACCTGAGTTTAATAGATCCCAGGATCTAAGTTAGTAGGTCCTGAACAGAAGAGAGACAGTGAAAATTTGTGCAAATGGGACAGATCAGTGAAAACTCTAGAAGTATTCATTGTATGCTGCTGACAGAATAACAAAGTGTGGTAATAAACTTCCAGAGTACATACACACCTCTTTCCTCCGCTGGGCAGAATCAGGTTTGCTCAATTCTGCCCCAAGTCCCATATTGTTGGCCACATAAAGATATCCTTCTTCAGCTCAACAGGTACGAGCTTGTGAACCTGAGCAAACTGCATCCTATTTTTATTTCTGAAAAGGTGCTAAAGCTGACAGGAGGGTAACTGCTGATACATGCTGGTTTCACACATTTATTACACTAGGAAGTTTTGTCAGAGCTGAATAGTTCCTTCACGACTAGCTCAAAACAACCCACTGAAAGAACATCAAGACCTCCTTCATACCAAGAAAACCTGACAATAAGAGCAATGTAGGAAGTTAAATGTAGGAAGTTGCCATACATAGACAAGAAAACTAACTACCCAATGTGTCCTACCAAATTAAAATTAACCAAGCAAGACTGATTACATTAAGACAGAGATGCAAAACTCTGAAGGATAAATACAGCTATTCCAACCACAAGCACATGCAGATCACCACTGTTTTCTTTTCTTGGAGACGAATAGAATGAGTCACCATGGCTCAGTAGGAAATGAAGGATACGATTATGTGCTAATTGAGGATTTTGATAGTACATGGACTAAAGACTAAGTGGTATTGTTTCCTTTCTTGTATTATAGATTGGATTAATATTCAAGATAGTATCGACTAGCTATCTCTGACAATTTTAGATTCCTCCTCTTGTACAATGAATTTACATAATGTATGTTGAAGGCATAAAATGTACACTTTCAAAAATATAAATAAAAAGCAAGTAAGTGATGTTGAGGGCCAACCAAATTCAAAGTTCTAAGATCATTTAGCATTAAATGACACTAAACCTTCTGACTCGGAGGATTTCTTTAGCTTGCAAGACATGCAGGCTCATCTCGGCAACTGGACTCAGCAGCATTAGGTTTACGGTTGGACTCAATGATCTTAAAGGTCTTTTCCAACCAAAGCAATTCTATGATCTGTGTGACTATCTGGACATCTGCCTTGTTCCTCAGCCAGAGGTCTGAAGGCTGCCTGCTCAACAGTCTGCCTACCTTGAAAGCAAATAAATCAAAAGGAATGCTGTAGAGCACCCTGGTGCAGCTAGAGAGGACGCTTCTGTTGCCTCTTAGTCTACCTCAAAATTGTGTACACCAAGAATAAAGAGCATGTTGACATCCTTCCACACTTCTTCTTGGCATGCTCATTGTTATTACCCCTGCTACTTTTTCCTACATGACTAGCTAACTCATTTATTTTGCTCTTTTTATAGGATCTATGTTATTCAATATCCTTCCCCTTCTCGTGTTTTACAGTCTACATGATCATTTTTACATGTGGTTTTATTGCAAACTAATGGGGCCCAATGCATCCCACCAAGGAGAAGAAGAGCTATTAAGATTAAAAGGCACCATTTGCAGAAAAGCAAATGAGTATAAAATTGAATAAATTAAGGCTGGAAAATGTTTACTAACCATTACCATAGCAAATTTCTAGAAGACTATACCCAAACCATCTTACCCAGCCTTGTGACAAAAGTCTTTATTTACAAATAAAAACTCAAATAACTAAACAAACCAAATAGATTCAAAGTAACTTTAAAAATAGAGCTAGATGGGCCTGTGAGAAGGTGAAGTGTCTATAGGAGGAGGGAGTAGCCCTTTATTTTGTAAATTTGGGGAAATGTGGCATCAGTGCAGATGCATCCACTACCAACCATTTCTACATGGTCTGTAGAAGAAACAAAAACACGTGCATTTTGGGGAGCAGCTTTCAGGAAGTCAATTGTGCACAAGGCAGAAAACTCCCTCCAGAAACCTTTCTGGAAACCTTAATTAAAAAAGACAAGACTGAGGGTGTAAGAACAAACAAACATCCTCTGTGAGTACAGCGGAAGCCTTTTAGGAAGTTAATTGACCCTACAGTGCAGATGCCATTAAGTGACTGGCAGACTACGCCTACATTGCTTCACTGAACCACTACTCAATGTTGATTTAAGTGAATCTATGCTGCAGTGGATTAGAAACACACACCAGCAGTGATTGTGTCTGAAGTACTGAGACAATACCAAGTAGTTCAAAGAAATACTTTAAATTACTACAGTTAGTCTCACTACAGTGGTTTTTCTCAACCCTTTTAAGGACAAGAGACATCTAACTTTTTGAAAGAAATCCAGACCATCTTACATAGCATTGTCACAAAAGTCTTTGTTAACAACCAAAAGCAAATTCGGAAGTGCTCTGAAAGAGTCCTTTTTCCTTTTATTTCCTCTCCTTGTTTTTTTCTAGCTTGCATGCATAAAGTTTCTGGCACTGGTTTCACAAAGCTGCTCAGATGTTCTATGAATCACCACTAGTGTGTGGGCCACAGGCTGAAAAATGCCACTCCAGAAAACTCTGTCTACACTCTGAATTAAAGCCTAAGTAAAGGCAATGAAACCCCATATACTGACTGTAATGGGCTCTGCATCGCACCCACTGTAGATCAATAGATGGATGTAACATCACAGAGCTGGAAGTTCTATCATCCTCTTGGTCAAGTTTAAGTCACACTACTGAAGTTGAAAGTGGAAGCTTGCATAGATACGACACAGGCTGTACCTCTTTGGAAGATGAAGATTTACAATCCATGAGCTCTGTGGGGCCATCAGACTAACACACTGGAATTAAGTCTATTCCATAAAAGAAGAAATCAAGGACACGAAGAAGCCAATCCTCATTTGACAGTTAATTTTTCCTCCATGGAGGAGGGTGAAGTAGCCTAACATCCTCAAATATGTACTTTAAATCTGCTCTTAATAATTAGTGTTATCTAAATGTCTCTGAACTATTTAAAATCCACTTCATTTTGAACTGTCATTAATAATGCAGCAGACAATATTACAAAGACTGCTGAAAATCAAGTAATTTAATGTAACACTTTATAAACCAAACCTGCGATGAATCTCAGCTGCCTCTTCAGCTTCTCTGCAATCAATCTGTCTGGAGTCATGTTTATGTATCCCAGGACCCATGATAGACTACCACTAGACTTGACATCCACAACAACCCCAGGAGGCTGATTTAATGCGAACGCAGCATAAAAATCAGATTATCTTTTGATTCTTTCTTTTATTAAATAAAACCAATCTTTATTGAATAAAGCTGCTTTTATTAATATCTAAAACACTGGTTGGTGTCACAGAGCCCCCCAGTCCTGTGGAACTAATAAAAGAAAAGACAGAAGTAAAAAAATCATTACAGGGAAATATTAGAAACCAAATCACATTAAGCCAGTATTGCAGCTGACAAATAAAACATGGGTCTGGCTGTAGAATTTTTTAGTTTAGTCTGAATTTATTATTTTACTGAAAGAAAAGAAAGCAGAATGGAGCTTCTCCCAGAAGTATGCTGTGTCAAGAAACACAAGAAGAGCAAAAAAGTGCAACTTAGTTTCCCTTTCACTTGTATAATATCTCAAATGACTGTAAATTCAATACAGCTGGGACAAAGTACAAAAACTTCGGTTTTATGGGAACAGCTTGAACCTTAAGCTAGCAAGATTTCATCTTTTGGGTTTTTAACAAAACTTTTTGGGTTTCTAAACATAGGCAATGCTTACAAGAAAAACTCTTACTGACAGCACTTATTTTATGTTCATCTAAGTAGTTGTCCTCTGAAATCAGCACACAGTAAATTTTCTATACGTACCAATCGCACAGCTAGAGCGACAGGTGCTTGTGATGAGCCCATCCACAAGTAATGTCAGCACTGTTTGAGGAAAAGAATGTGTCCCTCATCATCACAATCAAAATCTGGTTACATGAACTGACATTCAACCCTGAACTCCTGTCTAGTCACCACCAAAAAGGAGGGGAAAAAAATAATCTATGTCTTAAATAAAATAAACTTCAATTTTAATCCCACATACAGCGCTATTTTCCATTCTTAATATACTACCAGTGTTCTACAGTAATGAAGTCCAAAGTAAGTAGTGCTGAAACACAGGTTGTGGCACCCCTCAGCTTTTCATTTTCCATGTTTCTACTTACATTAAGTCCACAGTGCACTTCAGTGTCAGTGGAATATCTGCACATAAAGATCTTCAGGAATGGCCCACAGCCACCCAGAAGATGGAACATAATTAACAAGCACAGCTATGCAGTTCTTTGTACACTACCCCCACTGAAGCCAGTGGATGCACTTAACAAGCACAGCTATGCAGTTCTTTGTACAACACTACCCCCACTGAAGCCAGTGGATGCATAAGTGAGATTAAAGTGAAGGAAAGTGGCTTATTATACAACTACAGTTCACAAAGATATAAACCACTGAAATACTCAGTGAAGTATTTTGGCAATGTGCACAGCATGACATCTTCTGATACTAAGTATCATCATGGAACCAGTAAAATTGCTTAAAGAAAGACAGAGTTTGTCTATAGCGAGACAAAAAAAAAAAAAAAAACCTACAGGATGAGATTAAATGGAAATCAAGAGCATTCACAGAACACTGTAACATGGATAACTCCAAAGGAAACAGAGGCAATTGAAATCCAAATATCCAGGTACTTCTCTCCTATAATGTAACCAAAACTAAATGTTTGGGGCTTTGGTTTCTGGAAGATTTTCCCACGCATACTTTCCTATAATAGAAGATTGGCATCACTGCAAAAGTACTACCCACATCTTTAGCCATGGGGAACTCTCTCGGGGTATAGAAGGTAATCCTGTCTAATACAGTTGCCAAGACTCCGCATTAATAAACACTGAGAGAAAAAGAAAATCAAAACAGCAGCTATGTGGCCTGAAATCTCATTAGAAAGTGACTTGTGGGAAGATTTCAGCCCAGAATGCTCAGCAGAACGCAGGCAGAAAAAGTCACTAAAATATTCACTTGTTTTGTTACTGTCAACTTAGACCTGAAATTTGAAATTAATTAAAACAAGTGTTTTATCTGATAACAAACATTCATAATGTACAAGGCTTCTGAATCTTAAGTCTCACAATACCCATTCTAAAATTGTTCAGCATCTTACAAGAGATGCTCAGTTCAATATAGACTGAAGCCAAGAATGGAACCTGGTGTTCAAGTCAAGTATTAAAGATTTTATTCTACTCCAGTGAAGCTAATGAGAGGTTTTCCCTTTAAATAAGGGAACAAAATGTCCACATTATTGTGCCTGTTGCATTAGTCTGTGTTTTCATTAACGTCAACTGGGTTTGGTTATTTTTTAACTGAAGATTTCTGAAAAATTTTTTTCATAGTTGATGCCAAATAGCAAAATGCCCAACTGACTGAGGGTAAGCACTGGCCCCCCAGGACTGACTCAAGAAAACTCCCACTTGAAAACAAAGCTCTGAAATGCAACTGCTCCCATAACTACAGTTACACAGCCTTATAATCTCTGTCCTTTGTCTATATATACATATGTACACACACACCCCCCTATAAATATATATAATTAGACTGATAATATATTAAAATACATGGATCATATCATCGGTGACAAATTGTTCTGATAAGAACATGGAGCTCATTATTGAAAACAACACTTCATTTCTCAGGCTGGAGTTATTTTCTGCATTTCCAAGATAAAAGCAAAGCAAAACAGCAATACTGTTCTCAAGTCTTCAACGTTATTACCTGAAAGATTTGGAAATTGTGCAGTAAAAAGGTGCATTGCCATGGTTCTGAGTAATCAGCAACAGACCTATACACAATAGACAGCTGATTGCTGTTGCATGTTAAAAGATTCTTTACCTCTTTAGGAAAACTTTGTCATCATGTCAATAAATGAAAGAGTTTTTTCTATTAACAACAGAAAGACATCAAAGAAACATGCCCTGTAGTAGTAATGAAGTTTGATATTTTTTGTTGTTTTCATCTTCTCATGGGGTGAGAGGGAATCAACCTTTTACATTGTAAAGTTTATACTGTAAATCTCTGGAACACTCTGGTCTTTTCAGAGTGTATAAGGCACAGCAGTACAGAATGAGTCTGCAACCAAGTATGGAAATAGACAATTACGTTAAAGATGGATATCTGTATTGCTAAACAGGAGAGAGTCCTACCAAACACACGGTAGTATATTGGAATCTGAAGTACAAAGTAAATAGCACAGACAATACCAGTAATTCTAACGGGATCTTCTGTACCTGGTCTGAAGCCCTATCAGATTTAATGAGACTTCACAATCACAATGTGTAGAAAAATCTCACTCATCAGTTTTTATAGCATTTTTTTCCACCTGAGACCTCCTTTCTAAGTTTAATTTTCTGCCTATGTTTATCTTTCAAAGGACATGTAAGTAACATTTCGGAATAAAATCATATATCAATGTTATAATTGCTGAGCTGGCAATAAAACAAACACTGTACTCTATAGGACTGAAATGCCACTTACATTCCAATCTTGGAATAAACTGCAATCTGTGTCAAACATTATGCTAATGCAATGTTAAGGTTGCAAACTAAAACACAGCAAAAGTATAAGATTAAAAAGTTAACATTCTCACTGCATTGTTAGCCTATCCAAAGTACTGATATTGCTTATAATAAAATACATAATTTACAAGCTAGCTGGGAAATCAAAAGCTACTGGTGTGCACTGTGAATGAAGCAATCTTTTGAAAAGACTCAGAGTCCCAATCCCTGCTGCTAATGCATTTCCAAATGCAACTTTAAAACTGTACTTATGTAGGCACTGCATTTAGGTAACACTTGAGGAGACTTATAATTTTGTTCCTTTCTTTCTTAACCTGTTCTAAGGAAAAAATGAGAAGTGAATTTGACACATGGAACCACCACAGAAATAAATAGCTGGGCATTATTCCTTCTGTCAGTAAGTTCGGTTCGGGATACAAAGTAATTAGAAAAAATAACTCAAGAAAGAAGAAATCTGGAAGTGTAAAGAGGGGTTAAGAATAACCAATAGCTTTTTAAACAGTGATGCTTATAAGCAGAACTCTTTATCAGTATGTTTGAAAAAACACAGATTAAATGCATATGCTATTACTCCTCTCTGAACACTAACCATTTGTGAACTTTAATTTTGTTTTCCTGCCAAAATACAGCTGTTGTGCATGATGTCTTCTCAGTAGAAATGTGTATTCTCCTAATTTATATCCCACAGGAATGTTCAGAATCATCTAAATTAAATACTGCAAAAATGCATTCACCTTTTGGCTGAGGCCATCAATGAAAACTTTCAGTTCAAAGGGTGATTTAAATGCACACAAAAATGTGTGCATTGTAATATGGTTTTCTGATTCTTACTGTAAACACACTGGAAGGTATCACTGAGTCGTCTGAAGTCGTGCTGTCAGGACATTCAAACTCTGTTCAGCATGCAGAATATCAGATACTTGATCACAGTCTCAGGCTCTCATCGCAGCTTTTAAACATTTCACTAAGCACGTATTTCCCTGGTCCACTAAAACATTGTCAGCCAGTCTGAGATACAGGATCTTTAACTTGAAAAATTACATAGAAGATAATGGGAGGGCAGCTAATTCCAATAGCTCAGATCTTTGAAAATTTCAAATTTCCAAATAACAAACCCTTTGCAATTCAAAGCTGGTTGGATACCAGCTCAGCTCATCACCAGCATCTGCTACATGATCAAAAGCACAATAGGCAAGTAACAAATGCCTCAGTAAATGAGTAGGCTGTTTGTCACAGTCAGCTAAGGAAAAACCCTACCAGTCAGGGTTTCCCATCACGATACCTTTGTTTTTTACTAGCACATGGCTCCCCCCAAGTCTTTCGCTCACGAGTTGTGGGTATCAACATTCAA
This sequence comes from Antrostomus carolinensis, assembly GCF_000700745.2. Lineage (NCBI taxonomy): Eukaryota > Metazoa > Chordata > Aves > Caprimulgiformes > Caprimulgidae > Antrostomus > Antrostomus carolinensis. Next base: position 810 of record NW_010297410.1, on the reverse strand, counting down.
GGCATTACAGAGCTAGGGGACAGAGGCTGTGTATGCAAAATAAACAAGAAACAGAAGCAGTGAAACAGACAGAAGAGACTGAGCCTTACCTTTGGAAAAAACTGCTGCCAGGCTCAAGAGGAGAGGCGACAACAGATGCCCCATATTGCTAATCCCAGAAGTGAACATCCTAGGGTTTGTGGAGAAGTTAGGGCTCAGTTTCATACACTTTGTAGTCAAAATAAAAATCAGTCAACTGGAGAGGCTACATTTTCAGAAAAGGTCACCTGGAGAGCACAAGAGGCATTTCCTTCAGAGAGAGGGCTTATTTCTTTAGCTTTAACCCTCCCCTTTCCTCCCTCCTTTCTTCAAAACAGATGATGCTGTAAAAGAAAAACGCTCTCCTCTCAATAAATAAATAAACAGGAAACAGTTCTGGCTTAAATCTCAGTCCCGAACCTCCGTTGTCTGAGGCAGGCAAGCAGCCCCGTGCCCCACAAAGCCCCGAGCCGGCGGGGTCAGGTGCGCTGGGCAGGGGCTGGGGGTCTGCCCGCGCTTCACCAAGCCAGTGCCCGCGTCCCGCTGGAAAAGCACGTCCGCTCCCCGGGCGTCACCAAACTTTTCCTTTGGGTGATGCTGATCAGCCCAGAAACCATCCACACACGGAAGCAGGGTTTGCTGTTGCGCGCCTTTTTTTTTGTTTTGTTTAAGTTCTCAATTTCCTCACTGACTTGTTTGACTTTCTGCAAGAGAGGGAGGGGGCGAGCGTGGCTCCGGCTCCCCGCAGAAGGTCATCGCCACAGCTGCGCTCACTGCTCCCGGGGCCGCCGG
>NW_010297409.1:45389-47163 GCF_000700745.2 Antrostomus carolinensis | reverse complement strand
AAGACTGAGCTGTTCCATCACCTTCCCAGGGTGATGGGAGGTGAGGCTGCCTGGCCTGTAGTTGCCTGGGTCCTCCTTTTTGCCCTTTTGACAACTGGAGTGACATTAGCTATTGTCCAGTCTTCAGGCACCTCTCCCATTGTCCAGGACCTTTCAAAGAAGATAGACAGTGGTTTAGCAATCAAGTCCTCCAGCTCCTTCAGCACTCGTGGGTGCATCCCATCAGGGCCCATGGATTTGTGCATATTGATTTTGTTTAGACTATCTCTGACCAGTTCTTCCTCAACCAAGGGCAGTCTTCCTCTCTCCAGACTCTCTCTCTTCTGGTCCCACATTTTCCCTGGTCTTCCTTTTGTTATTTATGCACCTAAAAAATCCTTTTTTGTTGTCTCTAACCTTTGCCAGATTTAGTTCCAAGTGGGCCTTAGCCTTCCTAGTTGCACCCCTGCAGGCCTTGACCACATTCCTATATTCCTCCCAAGTGTCTAGAGCCTTTTTCCATATTTCATAAACTTTCTTCTTCCCTTTGAGATTTTCCATGAGCTCTTTGCTCATCCACGCAGGTTTCCTGCCACTCTTGCCTGCTTTATCCTAGGGATGCACCAGTCATGGGCTTGGAGAAAATGGTACTTCAAGATTTTCCTCATACATATACAGTTACCAAATAATTGCTTAAACTTTACAAAGTAACCTAATAAAGGAAATACAAGGTCATAGTAACAGTAAAACTAATGCAGAAGTGCTCAGTCACCTGCACAGGCCAAGGAAGAGACAATCCTGTGCCAACAAAATTATTTTTCCATTCTACCAAATTGTTTTACTATATTACACTAAATTTCTGAAAATAAAACAAATTCAACAAGAACTTTAAAAATCTGGGCTTTATTTCTCTCTGAGTTCATTTTCAAAATCTTGCCTCTGTAACTACAGTTATTAAAAGAACCTTGTTCTCTTGTGAAAGATTCATTCTAATCTCAGGACAAAAGAAGGAAAAAAATCCGAAGCAACAAATACATCTGCAAAGAAGTGTTCCACAGACAATTTTTTTTAAAATTATATAACAGTCAATGTAAAAAAAAAAAAAAAAAAATTAAAAATTTAAAATCAGAAAAAAGGAAAGTTATCAAAATGGGTATCATGAAAAAAATTAAACAAGGAATGTTTCTTTTCTTTTGAAAGGAAAGTTACTGAAAATCTGCCTTGGATGAAACTCACAAAAAAATTGGAAGATATATACTATGAACACAGGAAAAAATAATCTAATTACTTAACACAGCATAGAGTAATTATTCAAGCCCTTCTGATCAGTCATTCATTTTCCAATGACAGTTATAATTTTACTGCAAATTCAAATAGCAAACTAAAATTCACAGTCCCAAATGTTATATAGATGCAGCACAACAATGACCTTACTGATGCACAGGCATCACAGATTGTGATTCACAATGGCATTCATTCCATGTAGCACAACAATGACCTTACTGATGCACAGGCACAGATTGTGATTCGCAATGGCATTCATTCCATGACATGCATGCATCTGAGGCAGACCTGCCTGTATCTCTTCCTTAAATGAAAAAATCCAGAGATACCCAAGGATTTTCAATCCTTTGTACTATTTTATTGAAATATAACCTGGAATAGTGGAACTTTTTTAAAATAGAGAAGATTCAACTCTGCTGAATGAGGAAAACAAGAGGTTCGGAAAACGGACTACAAGACTTTAGCTCTCATTTCAGCACAATGCAATGTAGCTGCGTGTTTACTGTACCTG
>NW_010297409.1:0-45219 GCF_000700745.2 Antrostomus carolinensis | reverse complement strand
TGCTGAACAAGCAAATGCCATCCTTCACAGGAATGCACAAGTTAAATAACACCAGGCAGGAGGAAAAGAATAAAACAACCTAGGAGAACTAAAACCTGCTGAAACTAAAAAGTAATTACTGGAAAGCCAAGTACATTAACAAGTAGAAGAAATCCTGTGATTTTTTTTTTTTTTTTAAGTGTATGTCAAATCTCCAAAATTAAGTATCTAAGGTAGTTATCACAAACCATTTTATAAGGATAATTTAAAGATACAGCTTCCTACTCAAACTGTGATATTTTATTAGTTAATCAAATGCACTACAGTGTTCAGTATTTCTAGCTTTGAATAAACCTAAAGTGTGGAAAAGAAACATAAGCATTTCAGATAGTTCTAAGTATCTGAGGCAAGGATTTGCATGGAAATCATTTAAGTAAAAAACAATGATGCATTTGTTCACTGTTATGATGTAATAAATTGAAAAGCAGAAATGTACAGCAGATAACTTGGGGGAGAGATGACAGAGAGAGGAGAATTAAGAGAAAGAGTTTAAATATTTCTAAGTTTACATCAACAGTAATCATTTTTAGGATCTTAATTTAAAAACTCCAGGTCTTGCCAATATATCTTTCAGAAATAATTCTGAATTTGGAAAAATTATCTACAGGAATTTTTTCTTCCTTAAAGAAGTAGGAAACTTTGCTCTTTAAGAGAAAAGCTTCCTTCTCCTGTAAGGAAGTAAATAACTAATACTACCAGATAATGCTACTAATAATTCACTAAGAGGGAAATTTCCCTCTTCTGCTCTTTCTTATATAACTCTCATTCTATATAAGAACATACATAAAAAAATATATAATCTATATACATAGATATATAAATAAATAAGAAAAGGGTCCAGGAAAACTGACCTAGGGGTCCACTATGGGTATGTAAAGTACATGCAGTTAATGCTAAAATCTCTTTGAAAAGCTATATTGTTTCCTCTAAAGTCTTCTGACAGCTGTTGTGATTTTTTGTTGCTATGAGACACACATTTGCACTTTACTGTTGACTGTTTTTTTCTCCAACAGATGCAATCCTCTTAAGAAATGGAAATACTTTCATATAATATAAACATATCATTTTTTTTTTTTCTTCCTGGTCACCATTTAGCAATTTTCTTGAAACAACCAAGAATACTATTGTGTCAACCAGCCAGTGTCCTTAAGTTAAGGAGTATAAAAATCTGAAATGTTATGCTGACACTGTTACATAAGAATTTGCTGCAAACTTGCATTCTTATGTGTGTTGTTTTAAGATTAATTCATCTACAATTAATTTGTCTTTTTTTTTTTTTAAGCAGTCAATTTATTTAGGCAATGCAAAATTTGCTGAAGACATTGGTAAGATCCCTATTCCTATTCAATTTTTTCATTCACTTTGGAGGACTTTTAAAAAGATAGTTTTACAGATTAAGGTTTATTAAAGCCTAAAGACAGATATGAAGTTTCCCTATGCTATTATATTAACTGATCACAGTGGTCACTTGTGTTAATTATGCTAGAAATAATTATATGAAATTAATAATTGGATGATTAGCACAACTATGACCTCTGTCAAACTCAGGGTTTGGGAGCAATGTCAAGTACCACTGAAGTTTCGAAAGAACCCAAAATTCTTCTTTTGTTAATAGATGTAAAACTCACACTGAAGTATCAGTAGGAAATATACGAGATAGATTCTACATCAATAAGTTTATTTTTTGTGAAATGGAATACAATAAAATATTAATAAATTCATTGCTAGTCTCAAGATCAGTGACTTCCTAGCCTGTTTTCCAGATATATTTGAGATTCCTCATGAATTGCTTCAGCACTTTTGATTCTTCCCAGCAGTTTTACTAACTTCACTGACAGTGTTTCCATTCATACTTAAGTGCACTTCTAGATCACACTTTTCTGTGGTAGATCATTGTTTACAGACATGTCATTCAGCAACACCTTAAGAGTAGTCTGACAAAAAATGAAAACCAAATCTGACAGAAAAAATGAAAACCAAATCTTTTTTAGCTGTGCAACTAATTGAATTTTCAGAAGAGATAGTGTCTATCACCTTCCATGTCGAGGTTAGACATGTCCTGCAGGAAACTCTGACTGCTACATGTGCTAACCCAGCTACACTTCCTTTGAACTGACTTAAACCTTTAGCATTTCCACTATGTGTAAACCAGTCAGAAAAAAATTTAAATGGTTTAAAACTCTCTCCAAGAGCAGCTTCAAGTGGCACTTTTTTAAAAAACACTAGTTGCCTTCTAAATTAACAACACTCCTTTTTTAACAAGAACAAATAGTGAATTTTTTTGTAATAGTAGTATGAATTATGCTGATGAATTACAGCTTTAAACTCCTGCATAGCACAAAGTTGAACTGAAAACTGCACTCAGTCAAGCAAAACATACAATAGTACCTCTTGATTTGAATCCATGTGAACTGCGATATCCATGGTCCAATAAACATTGAAGTACCCAAAGTCTCATTAAGCTTCACAAATTTTGGCCACATAAATCCAAATGCTTAGGTAATAACAAGACCAAAGTTTGTTGTTGTGGGTAAAGGCCATTAATTCATCCTATGGCCTCAGACATAGCCTCCTCTCTGACATACACCTCCTTGTGCAAATGTTTGGTTTAGGCACTTCTTTCCAAACTAAGAGCTATTGCACTGATTTCTGGAAGAACTATGTGGAGACTAAATACAATACCTTTCTCTGTTCATAGCAAAAAGAGCACTCTTTATAATTAAGAACAGAATATTTATCATTTTATGTTTAATTGTAACTTGCAAAATAACCCCAAACTCTCCACACCAAAAATAAAATTGAAAACCAAAAAGCACATTTTAATTGGTTAGATAAGGTAAGTAGTAGCTAGAAAAGATAGCATGGCAACTGTGATTATGACATGGAAAGGAAGCCTGAAATTAAACTGTTTCTCAACATTATTTCATAGCAGGTAAATAACAAAATAATACTGCAGTGTCAGTATCTAATCTGTTTAACCTTCAAGCCCTAATAGGAATTAGATTTTACGTCACACAATATGCTCCACATATGAAAGAAAAACAAAAAAAATTAAAAGACTGAGCCCACAAGCACACATTGTGAAAATAAGGCAGCTAAACTATACAAATCTCAATGGTTCTGACAATCTAGGCAGTATTTAGCTTCTGAAACACTACTCACAATTAAAATTCAAGTTGAATTTGCAAAGGTAATCAAATTAGAAAGATGGGAATTAATTAAGTTCTGGCAATGAGATTCCAGAATTTTCTCATGATAAGCGAGGCAAGACTTGACTTAATCAAATGTCACAGTGACATCGGTAATACTGATCTTGTTGCGCAACTACCTTACTGTATGTTAGTTTTAAAAGAGAAAAGTTAAAGTATCAAACCAGTTGAAAATGATAAAAGAGGGAATTACCTGAACAGTGGAGGAACTTATGCATGTCAGGTTCTAATAATTATTAAGTATTCTAGTGACATTTTAGTTTTAGAGACTTGCAAAGTCTAATTTCTGTCTTCTGAAGTGTTATCAGTCCTCATCCCCTTCACAAAGATATGTAATATCTTTATCGCTAAGTTAGTTTTTCCACTGCCAGTATGAAGAAATTCACTTCCTTCTCCTTTTAAATATTTCCCTTCCTCTGAAATGCTGCTGCTTCCATTGTCTCTCAATATTTCCCTCATTATTTCCTTCTTATTACTCTTTTCTCCTTCCCATTTCTTTTAAATCACAAGCCCTTCGTCATCTCATCCAGTGAAAGAAAAAATAATCTTCTCACACCTTTTGTATCCATTTTCTATCTTACCTTCAAGTTTCCACAGTTCTGAAAAAAAAATTTCTTTGTGACTCACCTAATAGATACTTTCAGTTCTCTCTTACCACATTTCTGTCCCACCTGATTAGGCTCCTCTTGGTTTCAGGCCATGTTTCCCTCTTAACAGCTCAGAAAGTTCAATTTCCAAGTAGGCTGATTCCTTTCCTCACACTTAAAGAACTGAAGTTACAAACAGTTTCAAACTACAGTTGTTTTTCCTGTTTTTATAGAGATGATGTAAAACATTTCAGATTTTTTTCCCCCTAAAGCCTTTTAATTAAATAAATGACATTTTTTATGATGAAATCTCTAAAATGTAGTACTCCTACAGAACAGGCAATGCATATTCAGATAATTTCACCTCTTCTACCTATTTTGGCAAGGATCTTTAATATAGATCTGGTGCTGACTGCTAATGTACAGTGCACACACCTGAAATCTTTTTTCTCTTAAATAATCTATGAGCACACTTGCAACTCTGACAATATTAATGCTTTGACACCACCTTTGCTGAAATGCTTATTATTATTTTTCTCTTTTTAGATCCACCCATATTTAAAAATAAAAAAAAGCAGTTCAATATTTTACTGTTTTTCAATCCCCTTATATTCAGAGGTCCTAATCAGGGACAAAAAACAGTTTTGAAACTAATCTAAGGCAAAGACAAAGAGAAAACTGTGTTAGGCAGCAGAAAATAGAAAACAGTGGGCTTTTTCACCAATGACACAGTGCAGGAGGAGACTAGTACTGAGTGAATCCCTGTAAACTGTTGTGGAGGAGATGGTGCTCACTTACATTAAATAATCAGGTGTATTGTAATTAAGTTTATATTAAATGTTTTAACAGAAAGCAGTATAGCGGCATCGCATGAAATTAGTAATGGTTTTTAAAAATGTAAACAAACAACTTCTATTGACAGTATCTTTCAAAACATAATGAATCTTAATGAATTAGGCATGTTCATATAGTAATATGATAAAGTTTTTCAGTGATACCTAGGGCATTTTAAAAGACATTGAAAAAAAAAGAAACTCCTTTCATCTTTACTTTTTTAAAAAATTATTATTATTATTATTTAACTAATCAGGTTGGAACAGACCTGATGCAGGGATGAAAAAGTTACAAGAAACTAGAAGCTGGAGATCTAAAAGGAGTCAATTTATTTCATGCAAGAAAGCAAAGGCTTTTTGGCTTGTTTTTTTTTCAGCTGCCATCTTTGTTTTGATCAGAAATTAGGTTGAGATGTGCATAACAGGTCTGATTCTTTCCCTTCCCATAATGCCTGTCCTCTTAAACAAAAAATAAATACAATTCAGTTAAAAAAAAAATCAACAGCTAATTTATCAATTGTCATAAAGGAATAAAATCTTTTTGTAATGTTTTATTATATATACTTCTGTACTTTTTTCAAAACATGTCTTAGATATATGGCAACAGTGCACAAGCTGAGAATACTTGGAATCTGTTGATAGCATTTTGAAAGCATGTTATGACCATAATTCATGAAAGTATTTCCTTGCTGTGATGATCAAAATATTATATTGTGAGAAATTGCTATAGCATTATCAATTACAGTTCTTAAATGTACTAACTGAAAAGGCACAAATTACCTTATAAAATATTATTTGGTGACCCATGAACACACATCCATAGATTTAGTTAATCAGTTAGTGTGGTTTGTTTTGAAGAATGGATGCATTAAGACATGAGATGGACCTTAACATAAGCAAGGTAACCAGTTACCAGGAGCAACAAAGTAACCTTACAGTGATGCTTACTTTGCCCAGGCTATGACACTGGAAACCCAGAATGGTTGTAGCTCTGGCTTCTGCTGAAGGAGAAGCCTGTCTGGTGATGGCCACCCATGAGCAGAGGTGATAATTTCTGACATTAATACTTGCCATGTCCATCCTAGCAGCAGTAGCAGAAGCAGAGATTCCCATCTCTTTCCATGCTTCTCCCATGATTTCTTGTGATAAGGTAATCAGGCTCTGGCATATCACCCTGGAGCAATGAAGTTGAATTTTGGCCACACTGTCAAGCAGCCTTCATTCACCCCATCCCTGCAGCACTCATCTCTGATTTTGTACAGAAAAATAACTAAAACATAACACTAAAGCCTTAATTTCTTAATCCTGATCTCATTTTTATATTACCTGTCATAACAGCTACTGTTTCTTGCAATAGTAACAGAGAAAAGATGCAAGAAGAGGAAAATTCTTTATAAATAAGGTTTCTGAATTTCAAGCAAATTATGCTGGCTTTATAATCAAGGAGAGGCAATCCTCTCCAGGGAAGGCTAACATTCTAATTACAAAGCTTAAAGTAGTTTGTGGTATCAGAAGAATCCTCCTGAAAATTGTCTTTGATAGAAGCATTTACTATTTATCACTGAAAGGGAACTTACTAATAGCACTGTGACAATGCAATAAATATTCTGTTGTGCATGTGACTAAGAGAATTAAAGAATAACGTAAGTTAGCCAGATCCCTGAACTGATTTTGTTCTTACTATCAATATTACTCTATTCTATGTTATATAAAAATACATTTTTGAAATATTTTAATTTAATTATTTCTGTAGTTTCTAGATGGGTAGTGAAATCTTGCTTATCACGAAAAATCTCCCTTTGGAATAGGCATGGGAATTTTTGCAAGGGAGAAAACCTTGAAAACAATAATCAACATAAGGAAAGTAACTTTAGAGGAAAAAAAAATCTAAAATCTACTACTATTGTAATAGAAGGGTAAAATATGAACTCTTCTAAATGCTATATGTATTACTTTACCATTAAAAAATATTTTATCAGTTTTACAAAGATAATACACACTTACAAAGTTTCCTTACAAAGAAGGAAAAATAATTTTTTAAACTATCCACAAAGAGCATAACTGAATATAACTACCACAATGGATTGTAACAAGAAGCAATCGACCAGAAAATTTATTTTAGGAAATACGGCACTTTCTAGTTTATTTTTGATACTGCTGTTGCTGGTCAGTTTAATGGTGGTTTATTTTTCCACTTTAAGTCTTGTAAGTTATGAACAGAAGACTAATATCCAGATTCCCATTCCAATGCCAAAGTTTTTCAGAACTACGTTCTTTTTTTGCAGCTGTTGCTCCAGCACACTGATCCACACCACATGCTCCTCCAGCATCACCAACTTTACCTTTGGCTTGTCCACTTCTCTGTAAAAATTTCTAAATATTTTTCTCCATCTCTACAATTCAAGTAAGGAAAACATAAATCCTTTCCTTCACCTCCCTCAGCAATGGTAGCCACTGCATGTAGTTGCAGTTCTACTCTCCCTGCATGCCATGTGTGTCTAGTCTTCATCTGTGAATTCTTTTAGGTAAGGAATCTTCACATGAATCATCTTCACATGAATGTGCTGAGTCTGTGTTGGAAGCCCAGCACAAAGGTACATCTCAAATTTCCTTGCTAACCAGACTCAGATGTAAATTAGTATCTAACTATCTATCTATCTGTGCTTGTAGAGAATCAAGCCCTTCTAATTTTTAAACTGAGAACTCTTAAATAAATATTGCAATGGGTAAAATTCCTTGATATGCTAATCATATCTAAATATTTAGCACATGTATGCCACATTTATCCTAGTTATGAATAACTAGGCAAGGATTTGTTTGCAAGATCAAGATGTCAGTATACTCACAAGTAAATGGCTATTGTCTTCTGCCAACAATAGGGAAGAAGAAATGAAAAATATTCTACCACTGCTTGCTCTCACGGATTAAAAACAAACAAACAAACAAACAAAACCCAGGTCTCTCCTTCACATTTTCAAGGTATCCCTTGATCTTAAGGTAACTTAAAAGTGATCCACCCAATCATAACTTTCTTACGCTAACATTTGTTATTAAACAATCATGTAAAGCAAGACGTACAGGAAGGGTTTAACCACAGTAGACATATTTTTTTGTAATTAAAATTGTAGATAAGAGAACTGATTAAAAATACTTCCTTTTCATACTCTTTATGTACAGAAGCTTGTAAAAACAAGTCTCCAATTAGCACATTCCTACAGGAGCACCACGCTTGCTGCTGTCAGGTTTTTTATTTTGTGAAGTGCCCTACACCACTGGAAGACATGTCATGTTCTCTGGCTTTTAAGAGCAGCACAGAAATGTTATTCTTTAAAAAAAAAAAATAAAAAAATAAATTGGTACTTCCTTCTCCATCTTTTTTAGGGCATTCTACAACATTAGAAAAACCCAGTAAAAAACATCCGACTGCACTGGTTGCCATTTTGTTTCAAATTACATTGCACATTTTCAGAATCTTTGGCTGCAATGATGAATGACCCTTGGTTATACAATAGAAGTTATCCAAGACAAAGGGCTTGGGAGAAAACTGCATGCTAGTTTATACATTTAATAGATGTAAAAATTGAGTGGTTCCATTTTCCATGTGTTAGCATTTCATGTTTGAGACATTTTTTTCTCTGGAGGTATACCAGTTCTCATGTGCAAGAAATTTCACTATGAGACTCTTACCACACTAATAATTTCAGCCCTTATGTCTGAGTCATCTTTTGTGCACAGTAGTAAGCTAATGCAGTGATATCTTGCCAAGTTCACAGAAAGCCTGAAATAATAGGTGTCAGATTTGTGAGACTGTTCTAGCATGGACATTATGGAAAGTTAATTTGTCTATTCTTCAATAATATGTTGAACAGTACAAAAAAGGAGAGTCACTAATTTGTTTCCTCAGTTAAACCACTGACTACTACCTTTATCCTACTCATTGGCAAAAATATATTTTTCTGTAGGTGACTTTCTGATATTTTTTTCTTTTTTCTTTTTTTTTTTTTTTAAGGGAACCTACTGAGATAAGTAAACATTTGAATATTTTAAATATTTGGAAGACAATGAAAATTTCTAATGAAAGCTTATTGACTATGTTTTGGTGAAGACACTTAACCAGGATAAAATTAACACTAATAAGAACTAGAATGAATAAGAATTTTGTTTTTTATGGCTAGTAGCAGGATGCAGGTATCCTAGATTTCAAATGATTCATGTGAAGTGAGTTCATCTTTACCTTTCCGGGCTGTTAGACATACACTTTAGTGAAAACTAACATTACTAAAACAGGAAACAGGACATCTATTATAATGTAACATTTTGTGGTAAGAGTACAAGTCCACTCAAGATACATAATAACTTCATGAAGACTCAAATTCTGGATTAAGAAATTACAGAACTGGTGTTTGGGTTTTGATCCAGTTTATATTTAGTTTCTGTATTTCATGTTACTTTTGTTATTTGACTTGTCAGGGTACTATTAAATTATCTGCAATAGCTAGAATTTTTTGTAATTTCATAAGCATACAACATTTGCAAGTGTGCTTTGAAAAAAAGTTGAAAAGTCAGCTTTCTGTTGGCCACCAAAAATACAAGGTCTTGACAAGTTGGGCACAGATATAGAAGTATGAGAGAGATAATATTGAATAGTTTTTTTCATCTAACTGAAGCTCAACATAGATCTGAGTAATTTATGTGACTCTTCTGTGTTATCCAGCACTATCAAGGTATATATTATCAAATATTTTGACAAAATAAAAGAGCTGTCTTTCTGAATAGATATAGAGTATAACTGGTCTTGCTAAAAAAGGAAAAATAAAGATAATAAGTAGGTCTTCTATATCTAGCCTTATAAAATTATTAAATTGCAAGTGGGGATTAATATCTGTTCCTGATTACCTACAGAAGTAAAACCTTAAAACTTGACTTATAAGAGTCTTGATTTTCATTTCCAGTACACACATACACATATATAGATAGAAGTTCTGTAATGATACCTGTATTTCATATGACAGCATAGATTCTGACACTGTCTGATACATGGCTGACGAGAAACCTATACTCACAATTTCAAATGTGAATATCACCATGGGGAATACCATGCACTTGTAAATTACCAAAATAGTATTTATGAAACAGTCTTATAAGTTGCAGTTAAATTCTGAGTAATCTGAGAATGATTTTAAAAGTTAACTTTCTCAGATATTTCAGGTTAAAGATGCTGAATTATTTGCTTGTTGGAACATACTAGGTTTTCCCACTAAGAAAAGCATTTTGGTCTGTTTATTTGTTTTATATAAATTGTATAACACTATTAATTCTAATACATATGAAGATTTATCAGAATTAATAGGATTGAAATATATAGTCTAGAAAAATTGCTTTGATACTACAGTAGCAGATTCAGCGTATCAGGGAAAAAGAAAAAGGTTTCCTCTTTTATGATAAACATCATATATAGCCTTATTATTTCACCAAATTCCCTCCAACTTTCATTTGTATACACTGTGGACTTAAAATGTTTGCAAGACAATGGTCCTCGCCCTCATAATATCCACTTGTGTTGCAAGGCAGTCACTCAAATAGTTCAAAGTTGAAAGGTCAGTTATTAATAAAATAGAAATCTTTAATTTGGTGTCCATATCAAGGGACTATTGTAGCTTGCAAAATAAAGCCTTTGAAAGATAGAGATACCCACGTCAACACTGTCTACATTCAATTGAGCTTCTTACATGCCAGCAAACCATGGGGCAGTTTTTAAGTGACACGATCAAATTTTCTACAGAAACTCTGCCTCTTTTGATGGACAGATAATACAATGAACAGAGAGGATAAATTATGTTTGAATCATGTCCTTCTTCAACACTGGTCATTCAGTGCCTCTATAAACAGTATTTTTTTTTTTTTTATGTCTGCAGTACTTCCTCTGCAGCAGAAATAAAAAAGGAGCCATTTCTTAAAGACAGCATTCATGTACCATCCTCTCGTTTTAGTCCCTCTGCATCCTACAGCTTTTTTGACAGATAAAGACACTTGCACTTAACTGAATTAAGGGTGCAACTGGAAGTGCCTTGAATTCTGAGTTTCTAACTGTGCAGCTTAAACAGTCTCTTGTATTAGCATACCAAATAATACATAGACCAGGCTATCTAGATGTTAAAGTGTTCTGTGGGTGACAAATGCATTTGGATGATGAAGAAAAATCAAACTTAAGACACAATTCAAATGACACCCTGGAGACCCATTATCTTCTGACCCGCTGCCTTTTCCATGAAAGAGGTGGGAAATATCTGTTTACTTTGTAGCTACTCATAGCTTGGCAGTGACAGCCTACAAATGCATTTGGATGATGAAGAAAAATCAGACTTAATAAGACACAATTCAAACGACACCCTGGAGACCCATTATCATCTGGCCCACTGCCTTTTCCATGAAAGAGGTGGGAAATACCTGTTTACTTAGTAGCTACTCATAGCTTGGCAGTGACAGCATGTTGCTGCTGCTGAGAGGACAGAGCAGTGGCAAGTACAGTCCTCCTAGACACTGGTTGTGTCTCTGGATTTCTGTGGTGTCCTGACACTTCCTCTCCTTGCACCTCTGTCCCTATGGCACAAAGAAGAGATGTGCAGGCTGCTGCTAATGCCGAGGGAAGGGAAGATGGCAACTGCTCATGCCAGGTGGGTAGATCTAAAAAATGAAGGAAAGAGCAACAGGAGCACAACTCCAGCCCCTGGGATTGCCAGTTTTGAACTGCACCAATGTGCAGCTGTGTAGATCTTGTATGCTTCAGTGATATTAGCGCACACTAACACACAAACACACGGGAATCATTATCATACTGTCTGAGGGAAGAGAGGTCACCCTTATGTTTAAAGCAATGGAGACTAAGCTGATAAAAACAAACAAAAAAAAGTAGTATAGACCATAAGTTGTTTAAAACTTGCTTTTCAACTGTCAGTACAATTTACTACTAGATAACTACATTAAGTTTGGAGATGCAAGCACTTCCTCATATATGGGTTGGGTATTGCAAAGCTCTGCAAATTAAAGAAAAATATAAAGATTCATGTCATTCACACACATTAAATTCTGAGGCTTTTTTTATATATTTTTATATTTATTTCCTTTCTTTCTAGCTCATTTTCCAGTGTAAATAGCTGCTCTAATATTTCTTTAATATAATTTTGGAGGATCTCCTGTTTCCTGCATCATGTACTGCATTTCCAACTGTACGTAATTTGAACATAAATTAAGTTCCTCATCAGACATTTAATCTACATTTTAAAAATTCACATAAGAACATTACTTTTCTTTTAAAATAGGCTTTTTAAGCATAAAGAATAACTATATATTAATATTGATTTCTTTTTATTTTCATTTTTTTTACGAAGGAAGTACAAAAAATATTTGTGGGGGTAAGCAAACCATTTAGTCTGAGCTACAACAAATATTTCACACAATCCTCTACAGAGGGCATGGGTGTTTTTTCACACATTTGTAATAAAAGGAAAGGTGAACGTGGTAAAATGTTTGTAACTTGTTATGTTCTAAGCTGTTCGGTTTAGACATAGGGGTTGATGGCAGATTGAACATGAGTCAACAGTGTGCCTTGGTAGCCAAAAGGGACAACTGTGTCCTGGGGTGCATCAAGCACAGCGCAGGTAGTCAATTGAGGGAGGCGATTGTCCCACTCAACTCCACACTGGTGCAGCCCCACCTCAAGTACTGTGTACACTTTTGGACACCTCAACGTAAGAAGGACATCAAACTATTTGAGTGTGTCCAGAGGAAGGCAATGAAGATGGTGAATGATCTTGAGGGCAAGACTTACAAAGAGCAGTTGAGGTCACTTGGTTTGTTCGGCTTGAAGCAAAGAAAGCTGAGAGGTGACCTCATCACAGTCTACAGTTCCTCAAGGCGGACAGTGGAGGAGGAGGTGCTGATCTCCCCTCTCTGGTGACCTGCGATAGGACACAAGAAAATAGAGTGAAGCTGCATCAGGGGAAGTTTACATTGGACACTAGGAAAAGTTCTTCCCTGAGTGGGTGGTCAGTCACTGGAACAGACTCCCCAGGGAAGTGATCATGGCACGGACTGGGTCAGAGTTCAAGGAGCATCTGGACGATGCTTTTAGTCATATGGTTTAGCTTTAGGTAGTCCTGCAAGGAGCAGGGAGTTGGGCTTGATGATCCTCATGGATCTTTTCCAACTTGAGATATTCTGTGATTCTAGGGAATCAGGTCTTTACAGTCAGAAGATGGAACAGGCCTTTCATATTCAGAGAAAGGGAATAACCACTGAGCTAGCTGATATAAATGTAACCACTATTCTGCCCTACCATCTATTTTCAGCATGAAGTATGCTACTTGTCTGTCCTAAATTTATAAATTTTTGGAGGTCGGAGGGAATGAGAGAAATAGCAACATACAGCAATTCCACAATAAAAATACTTTAAAAGTAAAATTGCAATCTATATTATGTTGTTCACATACGGTAATTATTTGGTTGCTCACTGTGAAAATAACTTCACAGTACAATGGTTCGACACTTTTCTCTCCACAACTTCAGATCTGTATAAGACAGGAATCTTCTTAGATTAAACATTTAACTAGGAATGATATGGCTGATTTTTCAGCTGAAATGTCAATGCATAAATGTTACATTAAATGTGTGGGATATGTAAAGTTTTCTTGTGTGTTTAAGAGGAATCTGGATGATTAAATAGTATCCTACCTCATATAAAAGATGATTATTTTGCAGAATTTCACAGAATATTCTCTAGTGAATAATGGATCTACGTATTGTTCCTTTAATATAGAAACCAGTCATGCTCAGTAACCTGCAAAATATGTCTTACAATAATTGCAAATCTACAGAGTATCATTAGTACTAAATAAATAGACCTGAAACATTGCCATGATTATCCTCAAGTGACCTCTGAAATCAAGGTGTGGAATTTGATTTATTTTTCCCCTCTGCATTAATAAATTCTGTAAAAGTGCTAGGCAGTTCCAGTTATCTTTACTGACTACGTAAGCCAGTACATAAACTGTTGTAGTAAGCATAGTTCAAAACAGATTTGAAGCAAAAAGTTATAGTTGAAATTAGACTTCAGAATTATTTTCCACCTTATAATATATTCTGCTTTGAAAGAATTTGTTTTAGGCTGATTGAATGCCCCATTACCAATTCACACTGCAAATATATTTTGCAACTGAGTCTACAGAAGTGTTGTGTGCTGTTGAATGCAAAGCGGTATAGGCTTTAAGATATTTAAATTAGAATATAGTATCACAGATATATAAAAAGATTAATTTCAGATTTAAAAAATCTATCTCTTTCTGTACTCACCTGGATGTCTCATTCTCCCTCTAAAAAAAAAAAGAAAGAATTAAAAAAAAAAAAGGGAGACTAGGATCTTGATTACTTTCTAGTGAAAATAAATTACTAAGACAATCATCACAAATGCAAAAAAACACATGTCCCATGTAGCCCAACAATGGCAAACTGTATATTACCTGAATAAGGCAGACTTTGATTACCCTAAAAAGAATATGTGTCAATTGAAATTGGTCACTTTTTAGAGGATTAGTGAAAAAGTTTGGGGTGGGGGGGAGGTAAAATCAGAATAGTACTAAAAAACCCTTCTGACAATATACCATCAAATTTGGCATAAAATATTGGTATTCATATAATCTGTAGTTTATTTTTTGTAAAAGTTGAAGGTAATTTAAGTAAAAAGTATTTAAAACAATACTTTAAAATGTTCCTACATTTAAAGCTTCTCAATGTTAAGAAAAAAGCTCAAATATTATTTTCTTTGGTATGTTTAAGTTCATAGGAAATCATACTACTGTAGGTATTAGTCCATGTTTTTACTGAGTACTGTGTATTTTCTTACTTACTGTATGTGAGCTGTAGAATTAGTGTCAGTGTATTGTATAAAGAAAATAAAGGTCACACTGAATGAAAGTGCATAGATGCTATTATATAGATCCATATGATTAATTTGTGCAATTTATACCGAACCTAAGTATTCTGTTGCGTTGGTTTTTGGGTTATTTGTTTGGTTTTTTTTAACCACATGCAACTAATAGAAGTGGCTTTAGTAAATGAAATGACATTCATTCTTCTATAGTTACCTTTTATTTCTGAAGCTGGCAATAGAAAATTAGCTACTTTCCAAACTTGTTTTTATGTGATATGAAGATTTCTGTTATGCTGATTTCCTGAGGAAAACATTTAAAGGAAAAACATAGAGGTGCAATAAACTAGGCCCATGGAATAAATTTATTTGCAATAAGGGAACCAGGTTTAAAGAACCAGAGGTCATAATTTTCATCTGTATTAGACTGAAAATCATTCTGCAAAGAAATCTAGGGTACTTCAGTGTATATTACTGCCTTAGGAGGGGATAATAGCTATTATCCCCTCCCAGTTTTTTATTTTATGTAATGTCAGTTTCCTTCCTCCCTTTCACTTAAGTATGTAATATATGCACAAATGCACTGCAATCAAGAGGAGAAAGAGAGAACATAATTCTAAATATAAAATCAAAATATTTCTCACAGTGGTGTAATCTTCAGTGTCAGTAACAAAACATATTTCTAAATTTGTCTAAATTTGACTTAAGATATACTGTGTAGTAATTCTAAAATGCAGGAAAGAGTGCCACTACCATCTGTGTCAGACTAGATGACACTATAACTCACTTCAGTGCTTTATGAAAGTGTGTAATACAACATAAGATGACAAAATGTTTCAGTTACTTTCTCCAAAATCCATTACTACTTAAAGCGGTGAAGAAAGGTCAATGAAAAGATCAGTATGTTGATAAACTGAGTGGCTGTTGTGTGGTTTTGCTTGCTATTTCTATGGAATTTTATCTTTCCCTTTATTTGTTGGAAAGCAGTACTTGTACAGACTAATTAATTAGAAGAGTTAATGGTTACACTGGTATGTAACACAATTTTTTAAGAATAAAAATCGGTTTAAGTATTTGTTATGTAAAAAATTAAATAGAAATAAAATAACAAAAAAAAAAATAAAATACTTTCCACGTTTAGATACTCACATATAGAAATCAATGTATTTTAAGAAAGCTTTCACATTTTGGGTTTCCTTTGAGCTGAGTGAAAATTATCTAAACAGGACTAGCCAAGTAAAATTCAAACTTTACACTTAGCTAGTGTCCCCTACAACAGCTTAAGGTTACTGTATCAAACATGTGCTGGGCTCCTGGGGCCTTTATAGGCAATAAGAAAGAGTAAAATTCAGTTTTCTTAGAAAAATAATACAAATAAAAATAAAATCCAAATTATCATGTTTCCAAATCCTTTCCTTCAGTATCTCAGTAGTTTGTCCAAATGTCTCATTCCATGCTATTTCATCATCAAGAAAAAAAGATGATAATAAATATGATCTAAGTGATACATATGAACTTTTAACTACAGAGCAGTAGAAAAGAAAAACCTTAAGCTTTCCATGGAAATGTGCAACTCTAGGAGCTGTTATCTAGGAAAACCACTAAATTTTCAATTAAATCAAAGGAGTTTACAACATTCTACTCTATTCAGAACAATGAAAAGGGCTCTCATAGGAGACAGACATTTATTCAGCCCAATTTATCACTTAAGAAACAATTTCTAATCCAATCCACACTCAAATTATTTCTTGATGAATCACATCATGCCTTAGCCAACTTAGATGCTGGCACAAAGCCCTTTCCAGAAGTTAAGTGCATTTCGTCACCTCATCTCACATTATCATCCTTTACAATGTGAAGGATAAGAATGTCAGCCTGGATAAGGCAGAGGAGAGAGATACAGTTTCTCACAGAAAGATAATGTAGGCAGTTGCCCATGCACTGTTCCAAAGAGAAACAATACAGATAATGTCTTCAAGGGAGACACCAGAATTTTAATGGAGTCATAGTCTTTCCAAGGACATATAGATACTATCAAATATTCCAGATTTCCTTACATGTTCCCTGGGGGGGTGTGTACATTGTGATGGGAGAAGTTCAATAACAGATTATGGAAACAAAACAAAGATCCAAAAAATTACTTTCACAGTCCTACTTCACCTTTTATCCTAAGAGAAAGACATATGTTGTCTTCTCTATACATAACAATTCTGCATTTAAGGACTTTTTTCATATAGATATATAAGAATTTCAAAGGAGGTTTATGTAATCCTCATTTTCCAAGTGAGAAATGGAGGCAGAGACATTAAATGATTTACTGTTAAAAGAGGAACAGAGAAGAACATCCTAAAGAATAGAAATCAAGTTTTATTATTTCATTTTTTTATGACTGATTTATACTTTACCATCAGCAATGAATCTTCTTGCTTTACCCATTTGTCTTATTTCTTCATATAAACTAACATGATTTTTTAATATAATCTCCTAAAAGACAGAGTTTAACTATGGGCCACAATGTTTCAGAAACTTTATTTCATATACTGAGAAGTTCAGTACATGTTAGGCCTTCAGTTTAGTGACATCTGAAGATTTTCTCTCGATTTCTTTTTGGTGTCTTTTTGCATTGTACCCCACCAGCATGACATGGAAGCTAGCATCCCTGTTATCCTGATGACAAGGCAGTTTATCCAAGTGCTCAAAATATCCGTGTAAACTATTTAAACTAATCTTGCTGATTTTGCCTGAAATTACAGAGTATTCATAGGAACTTTGCATCTGGAAAGCGTGTTATCACGTGCTCACTTGATACTTCCAGAAGTATTGGGGTAATTTAATTTATTTTTTTTTTTACCTAGTGAGGGTGCATACAGTTTCAGTTTATATCATACACAGAAGCTGCTGGAGATTTAAGTGTGATTATCTTTCTAAACACATTGTTACCTAGTTGTCTAAATATACTATTCATTAAGAAAGTTAATGATTACCATTCGAGATTCCTGGTTTTGATGGAGAGTATGGGTTTTCTTTACTCATAGTTTTACATTCTGTCCTGTTAAAAGGATTCAGTCAGCAGAGACAGTTGGCTTTCTTTTGTTAATCCTCCTTGCAGGGTCAGTAAGACTCTTCCACAAGAAGCCTAGTCACCTTGAAGATGTTTCTACAGTGCAAGGTACTGTTGTACCAGATCATGAGTCCAGACTGAGTATAGCCAACCTACATGGTCTGAAAGGTTTTCTGAGTGACTGAAAATAATGCTCAAGAGCAGTGTTTGGTAAGCTGTGCTTTCTCACATGAGAAAGCAAGAATATAATAGGAGTAGCAGTGGTAAGTCATAGCTTCTGGAGGAGCACAGAGGTCTCTGAGGATCCAAGCATGGATATCAAAATTGAGGCAGTCTGTTTTTTAATGAAGCCCAACATCTTTCTGAGACAATATGTTGTCTGCATTCTTTATAAATAGATAACTATTAACAAATAATTTGCATTATGAAAAAGACTTAGTTTTCCATTTCTGTTTTTACCTCAAACCTACATTTTAAAAATATCTTCACACTATTCTGGCAAGAGGGCAGCCAATATGTTACACTGTTCGCCACCAGAGTAGCTTCCTTCAAGTGCCTCTATTTTTGGGAATAAAACTGCCTAACCTGATAAGACATTACAACATGATAAAAATCACTTAACATGATAATACAGTAAGGTTTTTGTGTTTTAAAGGTTCATTATTATTCTGGCTTGTGTCAACCATTTTCATTTAATGAAGAATTCAGATTTTGCTTTCATGAAAGTGGATCACTTATGAGCTACAGAGAAAGTACTATCACTGTCTCAGAATATTACATATGTGATTTATGTATGCCCTCAATAAATTATTTTGCTAGTATAAAGTCCATTCTAGTGCCAATTAACAAATTAGATTTTTCTTTTTTGTAACCTGGTTGCCTGACCACTTGCAAATCTTTACTATACAGCTAATTTTGCTCTTCCCATTTAGTATTTTCATGTACTAGGAGATGATATAACTTCCAAGAGTGTAAAGCAAATTGTAGACATGTCAGCACTTAACATTACTTATCAAATGTTTTTTCACAGATGTAAATTAAAACAGTTTACTGTCTGTGCAAAGGGATTCTTACTGAATCACTTAAATATTTTCAGTGCAGGTTTGCATTAAGGCTCATGTGTTTTCCCTCCAACTCATAAAAAAATAGCTATTTTCATTCTATTAATATTATAACTAATAAAAAACATTTTGTAAAGGCAGCAATTGTGTGGCAATTTAAATGAAACTGGATTGATACAGTTAGCTACTTGCATCAGACAGTGATGTAGATCTGACTATACCATCATGAAAATTTCTCATTAGCAAATTTGACAGGGAAAAAAAAAAAAATCACTTCACTTTTTGTTGCTGCAAGAATTCATGCTCTGATGGACTTTCTTCTGGAAGTTTGTTAATAGATTTTTCATATGAACACAGACAAAATGGGGAAAAAAGAATGTCAAGTATGTCACACAGTTCAGGTAATATTTAAATATACAAACTTAGTCAAATGGAAGAAATAGTAATTTTTTATTTTAGGAAGCAGATTCAATTGTCTCATATAATTTTCACTTTTATAACCGAGAATTTCAAATCATATTCAACCTGCTAAAACTGCCTCATTTATCTTCTTCCTGAATCAGGAAGAAATAGCATTTCCTTTTTATAGAGTAGTCTGTAAAATTTATAACTTCAAAGAGCAGAAGTCTAGAATAGTCTGTGATCCACGTCAAAACAGGTATTGATGGATTTCCCAGATTTTCCGTGCCATTTTATACACCAATTACTCAGGTCTATCAATAACTCACTTCCTCAGAGATTATGCAGTTTTCCATTATTTACTGCTTCTAAGTCAAATGAAAGATGAACCACGTACACCTATTCATGAACATAGAAAACTATTGAAAAGATCTACACATGCAACTGCTTCTTATTTACTGATCTCCTATAGCATTGCTTAGTAGAGAAAGGTTTGGCCTGTTCCAGCTAGAGTCCTTTAAGTTGACAAAGAAAATGAAAGCTCTACCTGAAAACTAAAATACAACACAAGTCAAACCTCAACATGCAAATTTATCTTTTACATTTAGTTACATACTCAAACATATTGTCCTTTGCTTTACAATAATACTTAAGTATGACTAATCCAGTTATGTGCAGTATGTATTCACAACCATCAGCCTGAGATTTTTTCCTCGAAAATGAGCTCATGGTCTAGTAGGTATTTATCATAAATAATAGTATTCTGTTGATTGTTACTGAGTCAGGTAGAGTGGTTGTTGTGTGAGAAGATATGGTATCTGTGAGGAGATATGTTATCTATGACATTTTAAAGTTATGTCAAGGATAGCACAGACAGACATTTCTTTTATGCAAGTACAAACTTGGCACATTTAACATTATTTAAAGCAGGACAAAATCAAATGATTTCTTCTCCATACCTATCAAGTTGTATTGTGTTAATAATTTATGCTCTCATTTGTATTAAAGACTCATGCTGACTATGGTGGAAGGACATTGTGAAGCTGTAGCTACTGTTATATTTTTTCTACTTCCAACCAGTTAAAATGAAAAGTATTTTGTGAGATTTATTGCTGATACACAGAGGAATTTCTGGTACTGAATCTACATGAGTATTTAGAATGAAAAAACATTAAAAGAAGTATCACAAAACTTCAAGACATCAAAAAGCAGAGAAATGTAACATATCCCACTTTCACTAGACTTCTCTTATTTTTCATGACATCTGGATGATCTGTCTGTGGGGCAGGTCATACTGTACTAAGCAAGTAGGTAACACTTGGTAGATCTCTCATAATTTTATTTTCTTATTATAAAAAAAAGTCTGTTGAGGGCAAATAAAAAAACTCATATAAGGAAAAGGAATCTCTACAGCTTTATTTCCCTCTCATTTTTCTTCTGTTATCACCTTTCACATCACTGTTTCCCATTTATATTCTCTCTCTTTCCTGCTTTGTTCTCATTTCCTATTTATTGGCCCCTAAAGAACTTTGATCAACTGTGCTGTTGTGAAACTTCAAAATATTTGTAAAGACCAGTTGAAAGGAAAACAGATGTTCAAAACCTCACTCATAAACACACAAATTAAGACAGTGTACAAGATTGTTTCTCTATAATATTTTCCTTTGAGTCATTTTCTATGGTTTGCAAACACCAGATCAATTATGAGGGTGAAAAATCACAAACCCTCAGGAATCCACTAAAGACACAGTATATTCATCCAGACAAAATTAATCATAGAATCATTGAATGGTTTGGGTTGGAAGGGACCTTAAATATCATCTTGTTCCAACCCCCCTGCCATCAGCAGGGACACCTTCCACTAGACCAGGTTGCTCAAAGCCTCATCCAGCCTGGTCTTAAACACTTCCAGGGAGGGGGCATCCACAACTTCTCTGGGCAACCTGTGCCAGTGTCTCACCACCCTCACACTAAAGAACTTCTTCCTAATATCTAATCTAAACCTCCCCTCTTTCAGCTTAAAACCATTTCCCCTTGTTTCTATCACTACCTGCCCTTATGAAAAGTCCCTCCCCAGCTTTCTTGTAGGCCCCTTCAGGTATTGGAAGGCCACTATAAGATCTCCCCTAAGCCTTCTCTTCTCCAGGCTGAACAGCCCCAACTCTCTCAGCCTGTCCTCATAGGAGAGGTGCTCCAGCCCTTGGATAATCCTCGTGGCCCTCTTCTGGACTCGTTCTAACTGGTCCATGTCTCTCTTATGTTGGGGGCTCCAGAACTGGATGCAGTACTCCAGGTGGGGCCTTACAAGAGCGGAGTAGTGGGGCAGAATCACCTCCCTCGACCTGCTGGCCACACTTCTCTTGATGCAGCCCAGGATATGGTTGGCCTTCTGGGCTGCAAGCGCACGTTGCCGGCTCATGTTGAGCTTCTCATCTACCACCCCTCCCAAGTCCTTCTCTTCAGAGCTGGCCTCAAGCCATCTTACTCTTACTGCCCATGCACATTAGGAGACAGAATTTTTAAAGACATACATTCTTAATCAGTTGTCACAAAAGTGGAAAAAGTGACAACCCAAGTTATTTTATTGTAGGGGGCTATCCTATGCCTGTGCAACCACCCAGTTCACTTTAGCTATTCCTAGTAAATTGGACCTCTTTAAGTGGAAGGACATTTGTTATACTAGAAAATGACAGCTAGCTGAACTGAGAATAAGAAATTTAGTATGACAAGACTGTCTTTATAACTAAACTGAAACTGAAGTTATATATCCCCGGATTGTATTTTCTCTTAAACATTTCTGTTTCTCTGCACTCACATGTTTTCTTTCATTCAGTATAAAGCTAACAGAATCCATAACTCAAAAATAAAACCCAAAAAGTAGCTAAGAGGAAACCAAACATTAACTTTTTCAATTTCCTTGACACCATATTCACCTTCTTTCTAAATCCACTTTAAAAACTGATACTAACTCCACATCATCATGTTTTTTGTGTCCTCTGTTTGAAGGAGGGAGATAAACATGGCTTCAAATTCTCAAATTCCCCAAAGTATTCCCCCAATTGATTTTACCTAAAAGGAAATGAAACCATTGGGAATCCTTATAGGCACAGTTACAACTAGTAGTCCTCATATAGCACAAACAAGCAAAGACAACATAGCAAAAGAACAACAGACTAAGGGAAAGCCTAATTAACAGAACTAACCAAAACTACATCTTAATTTTCACAAGCTTTCCCTTTACCCCCTTCTCAATAACACTTCTAGCTTACACATCTAATCATTTTGTCCTAGTACTACCCTGAATTCTTTGCAGCCACATCTGTGTGGCGAATTCACATCAGCTCACTAATCTACTTCACCATGGGGACTTACAAGACTTGTAGTGACACAACGAATCTGGTGATGGGATTGCATGGCTGTGGTGCGCAAGCAGACACTACAATTGAAACAAATCATTGTGACATCACGCTCTAAATAAATAACCAAACAAATACCTAACCTACAGTAAGAGGTTAGGTGTTAGTTGCCTTATGTCTCACAGCAATCTCCCTCAAGATTACTGCAACAAGCTCAATCATTCTGTGAAAACCTTATTAAATACTACACACACATAGATATATAAAATTTACAGAAAAATAGTTCAATAGAACATATTTAGTGAGGAGAACCCAGATCCATGAATCACCAGAAATTAGAAGAAATTGGAGAAGGAGAAGGAAAAAGGAAATTACATCTTAACTGCCTTCCTTTCTTCAGCTGTTAGACATGTCCTCTTACAATAAAAAAGTTTCAATGGACTACTGCAGAAAAATCAGGTTCTTAGAAAAATGAGAAAAAAAAAAGCAAACAGGCAAGTAGGTAGGAATCAATCTTTTATGGATTATCACAGAATAACTTGTCTACTTACTTTTCTTCTGTTGTTTATTATCTAATATCTGCAGTATAGCTCTAAGGGAACCACTGAGACTAGGATCTATTAATACTCCCTCTTACATTTTTATTAAGTAATCATTTAGATTACAAAAATGATGGAAAGAGACAAAATGGTCCTTTTTTTTTTTCCTTAAGATAGCTTATTTTTTTTCTTTTTTAACTCCCACAGGACATTTTTCTGCTGATTTCAGTGGGAATAGGAGTAAGTCATAAATCCATGATGGTACTCTGATTTTAATCCCTTGACACACCAAACACTGACATGTGAAGACAAAAAAAACATTTTTTTTTAAAGCAAGAAAGCATGCAGAAAATCAGATATTCCTTCTTTATCTCAGTAGTAAACAGAAGTTAATCAAATGGTTTAGTACTACTGTAATTAGCTTAAATTAAATGCTCAATATATCAATAAAAATAATGCCCCAAATCAAGTAGCAACACATTTCCTTTGTCAAATTATAAAAAAAAATATTCAATCAGAATAGGAACTATTATCTTGAACCAAGAAATGTGCCCATGAGCTCCTGCCCAACAGTTGTGTGTACCTACACCTACCCCAGCTGAAGTCAATTCCACATCACAGCTGGCTGCAACAATTAAATAGCCTCAATAGAAACAATAGCAAGTGCAGCTATATAGCAGGAGAGTCATGGTGTGGAAGATAGGCATTTTCTGTTCTAAAACCTATTAAGTTAATCAGTTTCCCTGTATATGCAAATCTAACATGCTTAGCATGGGTAGGCACAAAGAAGGTTTATGAGCTTCTTTATTTCACTTAATGGTGTAAGTTCTCTCATGAGTAAAGTTTTGTTAAGTTTTGCACAGTCTCTGGAGAGAGTTAGATGGTTTAAAATGGCAGCTCTAGAAATCCTTGGGTTGAACAGGGAGCCACTTAAAGTAGGTAAAAAGAAAACTGCAAACATAAAGCTGTAGCATCTTGTCTGATGGAGATTTTTTCTGAGGCTTAAGCAACTCTATCAAGAATTTGAAAGCCTGTCCTGTAACGACACTTTCAAAGAACTGTGGAAGGCTGTTTTCTAACAAAACACAATTGCAGGAAGAAGCTAGTATTTCTGCTTAGTAGAAGCAGACATCTTCTAATTCCTCTGTTAAAATGAAACAATTCAAAACTCCATTCGCTAAAATCATCTTCTTTAGCAGGTAATTTAGCTTGTCCAAAATGAAATCGCTTTCCATCTTTGTAAAGTGGTATAGAAAAAAATATAATTTCCTTGAGCAAGAGGAAAAGAGAGAAAGAATTAATTAATTTATACATTTGTAGGTAAATACACCTAGCATCCTGTATCTCAGTGGTTAACATCTGGTCAAGATGAGAGAAAACAAAATCTAAGATTTGCTATTTCAATTACTAAACTGAACACAAGAGAACAAAGAAATAATAAGAAAGAGGCACTGGTACCCATACTAGCTCCTCAACTAGTACTGTTTTAAAAGAAAAGTCTTCAACTCACTACCAGGCTGAGTTTCTTATGCCTTATGCTTGTCTGATAGATCAAGATTCTCTAAAGAGTTACATGACAAATGCCTCGTTCCTGGATTCCAGGTTAGTAACAAACCAGAAAAAGAGCTGTCCAGTCCCGGCAGTCATGGCTGTATTCATCAGACAAACTTGTTTCCTGAGTGCTTGAAAGTAAATTATGGTGTTGCATAGTAAGACTGAAAACAATTCTGAAAAGAATTGTGTAATTGTAGTTTTGGACTCTAGTGCTCTACCTAGCTCTACCTTTCATTCTACTTAGTAAATACCAAGTGTTCAGGAGTCTGACTTTTCTTCATCGTGTTCTGAGTCTTCACTATACTGCAATCCTGGCTTGCAGCCAGAGCATCTGAACAGACATGAATGTTAGCAGACAATTCTTGAAAGGAAATTTCATTTTGAGTACAAAAAAAATATTTACTCTTCAGGATGGTTTTTATTCTGATATTCTTCTGCAGTACCAAAATTTTTTGCTGAGAATATTAAAAATAACACTTGTTTTTTATATCTTTTCCTCAACAAATGTTCACGCAATCTGCTTTCCTCAAACAGTACTTTTGAGTATTTAAATTTAATATATAAATAGGAAAAGAAAGGATACACTCCTCCTTTCCTCTGTTGAGTATGTTCAGCATCTCTATATCCCTCATTTATTTTTTTTATTTTAAGACAGAACTAATGTGTTACCATACAGTACATTTTAGAAACATTCTTAATGTTGTATGAGTGACTTGTGTTCCTAAGGCACCTAAGGTTACCATCGTGGGCAAAATCATTAAAATTTACTGAAGTTTTACTTATTCTACTAGTTTCTGAATGCTTGTTTTACCTACCTATATTGTCACAAACATGTCAAAATGAAAAAGCAGGAGACAGTCTCTGCTCTTTAGAAGATCATGAACCATAGTACTGTCTAAATAATCTTCCTTTATTTTTAAGAATGTTTGTTACTTTTTGAACAATTTATAGTTGGAATGGCATGGAGCTGTCAAGTTTTGTATTGCTGAAGGGTACGAAAAAGTAGTCCTGATAAAAGAACCAAAAGTCACTGTAAAACCTAGTAAACTAACTTCCCTGTACAGATAATCCTAATGTTACATGGCTTGCACAAAATAAACTCTGTGTATTGTAGTTTAAAATTCTGCTGTTTCTTATAGTAACATATTTGACCAACAGAAATGAAGTAATAGTACACACATTTTTACAATTTAGGCAGAGAGATTTGACAGAATTCTCAGCTTTGCCACAAGTATCCTATGATTTTCTGCTTTACATACTAACACAGTCGCTTATTATCTTTGCTACAAAAATAATGACTGTGAAGGGTTGTTTTTTTTTTAACAACATTGTATCAGAATTGGTCTTTAGATATGAAAACAAGAAGAAATGTTGCACAGTGAACTGCTAGTGCACCGTTTCCTCTAGAGATAACAACACTGTTTTTCTTGTTTTGGAATCAAAATTATATCTATTGAAGATGCTCATAAGACAACATAAGCTGTTTTTAAACAACATTACTTCTACTACTGTATAACTGTAAGCAGGTTTTAAGAAGTTACTACCCCAAAAAACAGTTACAAAAATCCAAACTTTGCCACAAAAAATGTGCAACAGTTCAGCTATAATTTATAGTAACTGTCTAAAATCACACTGCTTTAGTTACAAGGCCATAGGAATGACTTGCCAATGTGCATTCTGTGTCAAATTAAAATTGATAATGTAATTTAACTAAATTATTCTCATTTTATATACATAAGATAAGGAAGGGAAAAAATATTGAACTATTAACATGACTCAAAAAAGGAAAAGAAGAAAGAAGTACTGTATAACATTGAGTCATCTCGGATATCCTCTGCACTCAATGAGACAGAATGAATGTTTACAGTTTCATTAAAAGAAAAGATATTTTCTAAAATAAGGTTCTAGTCTTAGTCTGAATTTTATCTCCTCTTTTTCATTCATGGTATCTGATATTAAAAGCAGAAAAAAATGAGTTCAAATAAACAATGTGTATGCTCCAAAACAAAAACCAAATAAAACAAATGACAGTATGTGAATTTTTCATTGACATTCATATAGCTATATTCAATATTCAATATTCAATGCACTATAATGTTCCATCTTCAAATAAATACTCATAAAGTTCTCAGACCATACTGTCTTCCTTCAGTCCACTTAATTAAGTTTTTGCCATTTTGCTTTATGATGTTTATTTTAGAGAGGAAAAAAAAATAAAAAAATTATAGTAGTATTATACCTGGACAACAAAACAAGAATCTCAGAATCTCAGACAAAATGCAGAGACATGTCTATACAACCCCCTACTCCCTATCTCACAGAATACAATATCCTAGAAATATTTCAATATTTTGTTGCTTCTTTTTTTTTTTTTTCTTTCACTAAATGCCCTGGCTGAGACAGATTGTTTACTGCTATGAAGAGGCTTATATAGTACTGTCATATATGAAACAGATGCTTAGCTGTGTTTTTATACTGTGATTATATCTGAACAGGATTTAGAGAAAGATTTTTTTAGTATGACATGAGATCTATAACAGCAAATGTTGCATGTCCTGTTGGAAAGTGTTCTAGTAGTAAAAAGCTCCTGCTTCTGGTTTTGTAAAGCTGTAAAACACATGAACATCACAAATCTGCTTCTAAAGATCAGTTTCACCCTTTACTGAATTTTGGATTAGTGACATGGTATGGAGATTAAGTAAAAGTGAGGAGGGAAAAAAAAGAATAAATTAACTGATGGCACAAATCAACTCATAATATAAACACAAAATTATGGGAGCAATTTTGACAATGACCCATATGTTGGAACGTAAATGTCAATAGGTAAGTTATTGAGCAGGGTACACAACATTATTTTTTGTTCTACACAATTTATATTTGTAATATGTTTGATGTTTTGTATCAACAATGCAGTTTATTTTTTATGTCTGTAATTTTCTTGTGGATATAAGTGAAGTAGTGTGTACAAGTGTAATATAACACCTAAACCTTTTATATAAATCAGAAAGACATGGTGTCTGGCATTTGCTAATATGGAGGCATCATTAACTAGTATATTACAATAATCTGACTCACTCCTTTTGTGTTTGAAGAGTTCATTACATCCTTAATGATCCTGACAAACTGCAGCTCTCGGTTTCCTCTGAAGGGAAGGGCAAGAATCAAGTTGTTTCATCTGATTTACATAGAGATTTATTTATGATAAAACAGCAATAATTTAAAATGGAAGGAGTTTGTAAAATTCCCTTTCCTACAGTATTCTAACAGTTTTAAAGGTCTGTTTCTATTTGGATAGCTCTTTTTATTGTTTAAGACACATTTTTAAAAAACATAAAATTAGCAACTCAACTTCAGCCAAATCCTAATTGAACTAAAAGGAAGAAAAAATAGAATGCGTAAAATTCATGATCGTTAAGAAGGCTTGGAACAACTTACATAAATTAACCAGGCTTTCAGAATGTCTATTAGGTATTAGAAATCTATTACTTTATTTTTTATAGTCCTGAGCTTCTTTAGAATTTTTATTTTTATTATTTTAATAAACTAGGCTCACAACACATTCAATTTCATCAGAAGCAGGGAGATTAAGTTATCAATCTCTATTCATTGGTAGTGTTAGTGTAATACATAATATGAAGAATGATATGAATTCATAATGAATTTGCAATCATACCTAGTTGTGCACTATTAATATACAGTATTACAAACCAGAATCAATTCAATATGAGCACTTCTGAGATTTAAGGGAAAGGTGAAATTACTATAAAGCCCAAAGGTCCTAATTTAGTAGTTACATGAACATAAAGTTGTCTGTTGTTTATGTTCAGTGCTGCACATGAACTCATGTTAACTCCTTGAAAAGTAGACAGACTTTTGCAGATTATTGCAGTCTCAATGTGAGTAGTGAGGGGCACAATGTGTAAATATTAAAATTCTTTCTAGTAGGCATCCAAATACTTTCTTACAGAGGTAAAACATGGAAGTATAATTAAATCAGTAAACATGATATCTAGTCATCTGTGCAACCCAGCCATACAGTCACCTGTCTCCTATCATTACTCACTATCATAATACCACGCCTGACATACTCATTCACAGAATCACAGGATTGCCTAGACTGGAAAAGACCTTTAAGATCATTGAGTCCAATCATTAACCTCACACTAACATGTCCCCGACTAAACCATGTCCCTAAACACTGTGTCTACATGACTAATAAATACCTCCAGGGATGGTGACTCCACCACTGCCCTAGGCAAGCTGTTCCAATGCCTGAGAACACTTTCAGTAAAGAAATTCTTCCCAGTATCAAATCTAAACTTCCCTTAGCACAACCTCAGGCAGTTTCCTCTTGTCATATTACTTGGTTGAACAGACCGACCCCGACCTCTCTACAACCTCCTTTCAACCTCTTTACTTCAAACTACAAATATAACATAACTCTTTCCATTTTCTTTTGAATCTCTTTTCTGTGTTCCTGTAATTTATTTTCTGAACTTGTCCCATTATCAACATCATTAAATATAAATTTTCTCCTATTTTACCATGGATTCACTAATGGATTTTTAGCTTCTTTTAAATATTACTCTGGAGTTACGGATGCCTGGAATATGCATTACTAACATTTTTAACCCAGAGACACAAAGACCTAAAAATATTATTTTCACTTCTGGAAGAAAATACTTCTCAACTGGGGATGATTTAGGATTAATAAAAAACATTACATCAGATCATTGAAATATTTTCCCATTCAGAAAGGGAAATGCAGATGAGCATTTTATCCACTGATTATAGTTTTGCTTTTTCATTTCTTTTTTTCATGAAGTCATGTTGGATTTTTACTAGTTCTTTCACAGCCTGTCTTTTCTTAAAAAAAAAAAAAAAGACTAAAACCTGATAATACAAAGAAAATTAATTTTGTAATGATTATTGCTTGATATAGTCTCATTGAAGTATGTATGGAATTTTTATGTAGTAGTATTTACTCTCCTATTTTATTGATTGCTTAATTCACTGTCAAATTAAAATTCAAGTATAATAATTGATTTAGTTATTACAGTGATGTTTATTATGCATGACATACATATCATCATGTTTTGGTTCTGATGGTTTCAGCTTTACATTTACCATTTCTGCTTCTGCAGAGCTTAAAATATACCAGGTTATTTATTTGGATAGTGTTTTATACACAAAAAATTACACAATCAAAGAGTATATACCCACCTTGCCATGGGGTAAAAAAAACACTCAATGATAACCAAGCAATAAAATGCATTGAAAAATATTAAGAATCAAGTACTGTAACACAAAGGAATCATTGTAGTAGGTAGTTGATCTCATCGCACCGTAAATAAATTGCTACAAGGAGCAGTAAAGAATATTAATCAATACAACCCAATTTACTGAACACTATACAAAATGTCACTCTCGCATTTCACGTATGGCTTGATATGTCACTGGAAAAAAAAGAAACTTTTATTGTTTGTTGCAATTTTTTTTCAATTTCTTTTTTTTTTAAAATAATATTTCATAAAGATTTTCTGAAGGTAAAGGAAAAAGAAAAACTAAATGTAATATTGCGGCCATGTACTTACCCAAAATGTCATTTTGGAGTTTATTAGCCAATTAAATATTTTAACAGGATATTTTATTATGTTTTAAAAAATAATAATTAAAAAAAAAATCAATAAACCCATTGTAACTTAAACTATCCTTCCGCCCATATCCACTACTAATAAAAAGACAATGGAAAGGTTTTTTCATTGTTAATTAAAGGTAAGGATCTATAATGATTTTGTAAGAATTCATTAATTGTATTTGTATCATTTAATTGCAACATAACAGATATGTTAATGAACAATTAAAGAAAGCATGCTCTAATTGCAGCTGCTGGGACTAACATTCAAGCTAATGAAAAAATAATCCACATAGTGAGAAATTTTACCATTATAATCTTAAATTAAATTTTTAGACTAACTACAGCAGAGTAAAGTCTTGCATATTTCAATATTAGTCTATATATGTATACATAAAAAATGTAAACTTGATGGATTATGCTTGTCATTCTTTCTAGTTTCTTTTGTGAGAATGGAAACAATGATTTCATGTTCTCTCTCTGGTCACAGCATATGCCTGATCCCTGACCAGTCTGGCTGACAACCAGAAGACTATAAGAACTTTTTATCCTTGCATGGCCTGCTTAAAAGCCAGGCCTACTCTGTTTAAAAATCTACTGGCTTGCTATAGAATTGATCCTAACACAAACGTTACACATGAGAAGTTGAGATTATTGCTATACCTTCCCTATAGATCACTCAGAATATTTGCAGCACAAAGTGAACTGAGCCCAGTATATTTAATATTAACATTGCTAGTAACAGGCTACAGAGTTTGCAAAACTGAGGCTTGTCAGGCTTGTTTTGTCTCCACTTGTGTTGACCCTCTTGGAGCTTTGTTGTTACTTTGCTTAGCTCTAATATATTTTTTTTCTAATGACACTGTAGCTACTTCTGATTTGTTTCATGATTTGTTTTATATTTGCTCATAACCATATTTTTACACAAATAGTAGTACAAGTACTTACTCTGTGCAGAATGAAATATATACAACTCCAAAATAGTGGTGTAGTATAAGAGAATACAGACTTGGTATAATAGTGGGGGCCTTGAAACTCATAACAAAGGATGACATGTGAAAATGCAGGCTTCACTAAGCAAAAAGAGGGGGCAAAGACAGGCATTGGAGACCCAGGGCTATAATAACCCAGTAAATACCAGTTAAAGAAAAGCAGACCTAGAGCTAAGACTAACTAGTCTTGGGGTAAGAAAACTCAACTATGTAAGATATGTAAAATTTATCACTTAAAATAAATTCATATGTAACGTGGACCTGGGAAAGTACATTAGCTAATATACAAATGTGACCAAAATTAAATCCTTGGGAGAGGAAGAAGAAATCACCAACATCAAACTCTTCCTGGTGGAAGACTTCAAATGTTGATAACTTGCTGTGAACCACAAGCAAACTGAAGCTATCCACCCAAGGACCCAGAAGGGCTGTGGAAGGTTGAGCACAGCACCAGAAAAAGAGATATATACTAGGAAGTGCATGTATGTCTGTTCTAACTGTGTTATTAGCACAGAGACCTTCTGTAACAGTAGGATTCTTTATTTTCATTCATTTTTTTTCTTTCCTGTAATAACTAAATTGGTGCTAAAAGTGATTAGATTAAGACTTTTGTTATACCAACAATACATTATTTTCTTTACCTATAAAGTGTGTTTCCTTTTGCCCATTACAAGATTTTGTACAGAATAGTCCTGCACCTCCAAAATATTTACAGCACATCACTAAAACTCCAAACTAAGTGAACTTCAGAAAACTGAACCAACCTTTCCAGTACATATGTTTTCTATTTTAGCTAGTAATTTTGCATGTTAACCATCAATTAAAAAAAATATGTTCCCATATTTGTCCCACTGTGCTAAAAAAAAATAAAAATAAAAATAAAAAATAAAAAAAAATAACAGGGAGAAAAGCAAATACACGGTCAGTAACAAGCCTGTTCACAAGTTTTAGCAATGGATTACTCTGACACAGGATGAAAAATCATTAACTACCATGAATAAAGCAAAAATGAGCATAGGGATAAACAAAACCCAGTAATCTGCATACTTCAGCTTCTTAAATTGTATTTAAAAACTGGAAATAACTGTAATCCAGGAATTCACAAAACACAAATACTGGTGAATCTGGCCAGATGTACTCTCATTTTGCAAAAAAGCTTTCTCTTATCCTTAATAATAGTATAGCAGGACTTGTATGCCATGGTAGTGGTGTGTTGGGAGGGGAGTTAAATAATTTACTACAGCTTATTGTTCTTCTCCTACTGTATTTTTGTTTAATAATAGCTTTTTTCCTAATTAGTTCATTGTTGCTTTTGCTGATAGCTTAGGCTGTGTCTCTTGTTTTTACCTTGATTCGTCTCATCTAGAAATTAAAGACACTAGCCTTAGGGACCAATACATATGGTGTCCTCCCACTCTGCCACTTCTAAAATTTAGCTAAGAGCATTAGGTGCACTGCTGCTGCTTTTGCCTTTCCCTCTGGCTTTTTTAATTGCTCTTCCCTCTTGCACTACACAGTGAATAATAACACATGACCTTTTACTTGGTTCTACTTCTACATTGTGTTTAGTGAAAGTTCTCCCAATTATGCAGACTTCTGCAGACAGATTGCAGTGCTGACATTTCTATGGAATACCATAACTTTTGCAGCACATTTTGGGGGGGGAGGGGGAAGAGGAGTGGAGTGAATATTTTTCCCCCCTCACTTTTTGTTTCATAGCACTTCTTGTCATTTTTATCCAGCAAAACCAGAGACACATTAATCTGCTAACTCCACAGTGTAGTATTGAGCATTTTATCAGAAAGATTTGAAGCATATCCAAATTTAAGCTCAAGGACAAGGATACTAATTCAAAGAACTGTCATTTGCTGCTGCAGGCTATGGCTTTGTTTGCATGACACCTTCCCTGTGTATTTATTACCATACAGCTAAGTTGTGTTCCCAGCATGAGCAGAAATCTTTCCAGTTCATTGGTTTCAGAACTGTATCTGAACATGTTCATTCAACAAAGATAATCCCTGGACTCTATAGTTTTCCCTTAGAATTTAATTCAATCACAGCAGAACTGCAATTGACCTGAGGGATAATAGGGAAGCTAAACTTAAATACAGTAATGTATTTAAATGCTTTTGTTGTTCTACAATATTAGGTGCTGAAACAACTTAAAAACATATAATTCAAGGTGTTCTTATATAACATTTAACAAGTGTCAAGAAGAAGAAAGTACTGAAATTAATGTAACAGCAGAAATTATTTTAAGTAAAATGTCAAACAGGTTATTTGAGGTTACAAGTGAGGTGCGCCATGGTAAAAGAGAAAAAAAAATTTGCATGAAGTAGACAACTGTCAAAAACAGTGAATTTTTGTCCATTCATAAAATATGGATGTCATATAACCTAAGTGTGTTAAGGAATGCACTCTCATGCTAGTGAGCTCTTTTGGTCTGCCGCCTCAGTGGAGGTAGGAGCTGGAGATCCATGCAGAAGCATAGACACAAGGGTTATTAGTGTGTTAGAAACCACGGAAGTTCTTGAGAATGGTAACATAGGAATTAGGGCTTCTCCCCACAAGAAGGTGGCGGGATCAATAGCCCAACTGAAGTGCATCTATGCCAATGCACATAGCATGGGCAACAGAGGGAGATGGAAGCTGTGGTGTGGTGGGAAAAGTATGACATGGTGGGATGACTCACAGAACTGGAGTGCTGCAATGGATGGCTACAAACTCTTCAGAAGGGATAGGCAAGGGAGGAGAGGCAGTGGAGTAGCCCTGTATGCTAGGGTGTGTTTTGATTGTCAAGAGCTTGATGATGGTGAAGATAGGGTTGAGTGTTTATGGGTAAGAAACACTGGAACAAGTTGCCCAGAGAGGTGACAGATAACCCCATCCCTGGA
The DNA here is from genome assembly GCF_000700745.2 of Antrostomus carolinensis. Lineage (NCBI taxonomy): Eukaryota > Metazoa > Chordata > Aves > Caprimulgiformes > Caprimulgidae > Antrostomus > Antrostomus carolinensis. The sequence goes on along the minus strand of NW_010297409.1, from coordinate 11,138 downwards.
AATATTCAAAGTCAGGCTGGATGAGGCTCTCAGCAACCTGATCTACTTGAAGATGTCCCTGCTCACTGCTGAAGGATTGGACTAGATGACCTTTAAAAGTCCCTTCCAACCCAAATTATTCTGTGTTCCTATGTTTCTGGGGTTTTTTTTATTATATATATTTTTTTTTCCCTGCCAGACATTTAAGTTAGGATATTGAACAAGGTAATTTCACTACTCTGTTCTGCAGTTTAATCAGCTGCAAATGAGGATGATACTTCATTTTCATACCTACAATCTGTCTTAGATAATCAACACTTGTAAAACATTGTTGCTTGAATAAAGGTACTAGATAATCATGTACTCATGTCATCTGTGTGAGGGAAAGATCTCAGAGACAGGGAAAGAAGGTAAAAATAGAAGTGAGGAAAGAAAAGACTGTTTACACACATATGAATATAACCATTACTTCTATGGAATTAAAGATTTTTGGCAGACCTTCTCAGGTAATGTGTGTGAAAGTACAGTAGTATTTATCCTAATGTAACTGAAGCATTACTTATCTTAGATTAATTATAGATGGACTTTGTTATTTAAGGATGAAAGCAATCATGGTCTTTTGTAAAATCAAAACCATGAAATTATCTGAAGGAAGTAGAATGTCTCCCATTCTGATACTTTATGTGAAGTATTTAGCAGAATTCCTCAATATTATTTCACAGTTGACGTGCCCCAGCCATCTGATACTGATTCAGTGTCACTTCTGAACACAATGTACTATTCTGTACCATTCTGAATGACAAAAAGATAAGGGCAAAGTGCATGTCATTAATAGGTTCCTGCAACTGGATAAATCACATTCTTAAATCACACAATTTCCACAGAAAAACAGGCCCAGATCCAAAAAAGGGCCTTGGGATCCTCCTTATTGGACATCATAGTACCTAATTTTCAGACATCCTGCTTTCATAAATGAATGTCTATCATTATGTCCTTAAGAATCTTCTGAATCAGCTCTATAGGCTCCTTAAAATTACCATATAAATGATTAAATCAACTAAGGTGACACTACCATTACAATTTACGGATTTTTGTGGGATTTTTCTGCAGAGGTCATTGCCACATGTACCTGCTTTACAAAATCCAGAGAGTTTAACCTAACATCTTCCCTGTGAGACAAAAAGTAGTACTCATCTCAGAATGTGTATCCAGTATCTGTTTATTAGTTGGTGTTACAAAAAAAACAAAACCAAAAACTGTCCTACCACTCAATAAGAAAGCTCAAACGAAATAAATTAGAATGCAACATAAACATAAAAATGCACGTGGCATAAATATATTGCTGCAGTTGAAACATACATATACCACAAATTAGTGAAGCAGAGTGTACTCAAGGAATCATCATGATAGGATTAACAGCTTTAAGAGAAAAAATAACACTGTATCACCAAATAAAATATCACTCCAGTTCTATTTCATTTTAATCAAAGGTCCACTGACCTTTCGGTTAAAAAAAAAAAAAAAAGACAGCTGTGGGAGAATCTATAAAATGAAGACAGTTTCTTTACAGTAATCAGAATACAACTCCATTGTCTATTGTAAAAAAAATAAACAAACCCAACAGCATGATAATAAACTCTGCAATGACTGGAGATTTTGTTTTATAAAACAACCAGGGCAACCCAGGTTGAATCTTTAGCTTCCAGTGCCCCATTATGCACTCAGCATATAGCTTTGGCCATTAACTCCCATTGTAATTTACTTTTTCTACAAACAGCATATTGTTTATGCCCTCTAAATGCAGACTGTAGTCAATATATATTAAATATTGCATTGTTATTATGTCATTGAAATGTATTGTTTTTAACAAGCAAGAAGCATGTCAGGTAAATCTTTGCAGTTGCTCCGGGCTCTGCGTAGCAGAGAACTTGTTTGGAGATGACACTGGAATTAACATAGTAAGATATTCTTCTTCTACAGTGTGACAACATATGCCATTATTATAACTCCTTATACAGTAAAAAAAAATCAGAAGTATATAAAATTTGATTAAAGTTTTTGGACATTGAGTCTATATTTTCCAAATGCCTCTGGGAGGAATCATTCTTGTTTGCACATTCCTCAAAATAAAACAGACGTATAATATAATTGAGAAGTATATCTTATTTTAGCGAGAAACACCAATGCAGAAAGTTATTTCCATGTTACAATGCCAGTGACGTTGTCGCATTGGATTAAATTATTTTGAAAGTGAATGTTAGAAGGAAAAAAGCTGCAGGACCTCACCACCTCTCTTTTTAGCATGATGAGCAGACAGCTAAAGTAATAGATAGTTTTAAATATATATATATACATTGCAAATATATGGGGGGGAGGGGAAATTAGTCCCCTTTTAAAATGTAATTTATAGTCTATTTCAACCCCTTTATTTCCAAGGGCAGTGCTCAAATCCTTTTGAAATACAGACTGCTGCAAGGTAGTTGTTGATTGCTGAAAATTAAAGTGTGCAACCATGTACTTTCTTTTAAAAAGTCTCATTTGGATGATGTGTTAACAATACATCCACTCAAATTTACAGTAATTTTACAAGGGGACACTTACCCTTTCTCTAAGCCTTGAGTTTTCAGTCTGCTACCATTCGTCATGATGTCAGGCAAGACTAAAACATGAGATAGGTATTGCTTGTTTAGCATTGTATGCAAATATTCGTGCTCTCTGTAATATGTTTTTAAAGAGTTTTATCTCCTCATACTGTGTGGATATTAATAAAACAGGTTTGAAATGTTATATCCAGAATCCAGATAAGCAGGCTGGCCAGGAAGGCAGAATAAACTCTGATTTTTCAGTCCTGTTGCAAAGTGTCCCCCATTGAGCTTTTTGTAGACTGTCACGAGGGAGAGCTCATGGGATAGGGGCTACTAACCCCATCCAGGTGTCACACCCTGATGTAGTTCAACCATGGTGACACTTGCTGTACAGCACTGGTGTGTGTATGTGTGTTTCCAAGCCACTCCCAACAGGCAAACTTTGACATTTCCACCTCTACCAGTGTGTCATTTACTCACTTTTCACCTGCCTATTCAGATTTGATGTTTCAGTTTCACTGGTTATGTCAGATGCATTCATGATTGCTGCTGGTCCTGGTGTTCCCGTGGGGAGAAGGCATTGCTTTGTGCCGGGAGGACGTGCTGCTGAGAGGAGCCAGATGGGTGGCTACATGCTTTTAAAGGGGCCAGGAAGAAGTGAATCATTCTGTGATTCAAGTGGTATCACCATTTGGATCTCGGGGAAGCCAGGGCATCAGGGCTGACCTGTCTCTGTCAGGTCCCTGCTCTGATCCCTGCACAGGGCTGCTGGGGTCAGGGACAGAAGAGGTGCAGGTCCCCACTGTGCAAGAAAGGAAGGCTCCTGCCCCCTTCACTTGGGGTCTAATGTGACAGGAAAAGGAGAATACTAATTCCCATGGTGTTAACTACTTAGGGGAGTGCTGTTCTCCTTCTCTCTGCTCTCATGTCACTCTGTGTATGTTAACTTCTCTCCTGTCCATGACCCCAAATTTGTCAGCCATCCACTGATTTGCTCTGTGCCCCCCTGACTCTCCAGATGGGCAGAAGATGTGAGTGAAACTCCAGGCTGTACCCTCTCCTTAGTGGGTGTTGGGTCTGCCGTGCCACCACCAGCACAGGGAACACCAGCTAGCTTCCTGTTGTGTGGCCTGGTGCTTCTCCAAGTGCTCCCCCTATGACTGCAGAGGTGGTGGTGGAAAGCAAAGAAAGGGGAAAGAAACCAGCTGAAAAGGCTTGGGAAGACGTCACAGATAACTCTGTGATAGATGCTGTCACCCTAATTGCACTTAAAACACCTCATCAGAACACAACTTGATTTTTGGTTGGCTTTGTTTGTTTCTAGTGGCCAAAAAAAGGTATACGTGGTGGGTTGACCTTGGCTGAATGTCAGGTGCCCACCGCGTCACTCTATTATCCCCCTCCACAGCAGGATGGGGAGGGAAGAACGTAAGCTGGAAAAACCCCCAAACTTGTGGGTCGAGACAAAGGCAGTTTAATAGAAACAAAGCAAAGCCACATGCACAGAAGCAGAAGAAGAACAAAATACTTATTTTCTACTTCCCATCAGCAGGCAATGTCTGGCCACTTCCCAGGAAGGAGAGCTTCAGTATATGTAGCAGTTGCTCTGGAGGACAAACATTGTAAATAACAAATGCCCCCCCTTCCCTCTCCATTCCCCTTGCTTTTATTTCTGAGCAGACGTCATATGGTATGGAATATCCCTTTTGTCTGTTTGGGTCAGCTGTCCTGGCTGTGTCCCCTCCCAAGATCTTCCCCACCCCCAGCCTACTGGTAGGGGGGACAAATGTTGGAGAGGCAGCCTGGATGCTGTGCGAGCACTGCTCAGCAGTAACCAAAACACTGGAGTGTTATCAACACCTGTCTAGCTACTAATACAGAACAAAGCACAATGAGGGCTGCTGTGGGGAAAATTAACTCCATCTCAGCCAGACCCAATACAGTATATTTATTAAATATCAACTGCCTGAAGACATACTTTCAAGGAATTACAGAACGGTAATGCAATGACCTTAGTCTTTGCAGAGGAAAAAAGAAAGAAAAAGAAAATATGAAATAGTTGAGTTTTTACCACATACATAATTTGAGGAAAGTACCTCAGTATAGAAGCCTCACGAATAGAATATAAATCTGTAGTATATTTTTTTTATTTAGTTCGGATTTTTGAGAAATAGTAGGTAATTAGCTTGATCTGTATGCATCACTGAGGCAGAATCACCACTTTTAGTTAACAATATAAAAATCATAAAGGAAAGAATAAGGTTGGAAATTTCAAACATGTATCATGATGAATAGAAGATACACGTATCAGGTTAATTTTTATACTACTTTCATATACTACTTGTTATATTTTCAAAAAAATTGTGAGGAAAAAAACCCCATAATGCCACCAGCTAATAAAGGTTTGATTAGTAAATGTTTATTTAAATGATTCACAATACTGAGTCATCAGTTGAAGAATAATACAACCTTAATAAATTTAATTTTATATGGCTAATGAAAGTACTATAGTTTTATCTAATTTAGCCTATAACTATTTCCATATTGCCATATCTTTCTTTTCAGTTTATTATTATTCAATTTTATCATAATTTACTGCAAGCATAGATGTTTATTTAGTGACCTTATTATATTTCCTCCTAACATTCAAATACCCTATTTTTAACATTTTGTTTCTCATTTTGTTATGTCTTACAGACACTTCCCAAAGTGGTGGCTAATGTCAAGTTTGCTTTATGATCACACTGCATTCCTTGCCTTGCCTCTCTCTTTATTTTATTTTTTTAACAAGGGTTGATAAATTCAGAAGGTCAGATTGCCCCAACCATTGGGAAGGTGTAAAGAAAGGTTTAAGGAGACCTTTTTCCTTCCCTTACACACAAGGGTCTAAGACACAAACCTCATGCCTGTCAGAACATAGAAACTGCCCTCTTCTGCTGGTGTCGGTTGCACACATTCCCCGAAGCCAGTCTACTCCTAAAAATGATAGGTACTTGGATTCTGGGTTTAAACCTTTAAATCCAGCAACAAAGTAGTCTATCTGCTTTAGGGAACTCTCATTCCAGTGCAATTCTCCCTCAAAATAAGGAAATTTTGTTTACAATAGGCAAAGACTTGCCAGTGTAGCAATAGTTACCAATCCTCATCAGCAATACCAGTGCAAAACATCTTCTGCTTGCTGCTGTGTGTGTGCCATACAGGCGGTCTGCACAGCTGCAGTAAGATCAGTGTGTTCTGGACACGCCAGAGTCACTGCACACCATTTCTGGGAAACTTCAGAGGCATTATCTATGTGCTATTGTATGGAAAATGCCTATATTTTTGACTGTAACTTTCCAGATGGGGCTGAAGGTGTAATCCCAAATCCCATAATGTGGTTACTTAACAAATTATTTTCTCTCTCCTTTTCCCACTTTTGACTAAAAGTTGTGCCCCCACATGCTGTAGATACAAATGCAGTGTCAGTCACAAAGTCCTCTTATTTTCCTGTGGTATGCGTTGGGAATTCCTACACTGTCTGCATTTGGACTCATAAAATATCATCATATTCTAAAAGAAAAGTTGTTAATGTTTTGTTTTGTGTAATATCTTGCTTCAGCAATTCCATGGTGTTGGGATTTTTTTACTTCTTCAGGCAATCTAACATGACATGTAACTGGTATAACCTTGTCTTCTCCATGAGCTAATCTGTTAATATCCTTTTGAGACAGTCTGGTAATAAGTATTCTGTAAAATGCAAAGAAAAATGTAGATATATAGTAGCTAAAATACTTAATTGAGGGTAAAACCCAGAAGACTCATATTAGTTGATTATTGTTAACAGAACACTGTCCATGAAACAAATTAACTCCTTGCTATTACTCCCTTTGATCTCATAGTACATCAAAGCCCCTATCATCCTTCAAAATCAGTCACAATCCTTCCATAGATCAGGGTTTAACAAATACTCTCAATCAAAAGTAAGAAGATTTTCCTAGAGAACAGAGGTTTTAAACCAACTTTGATTCTAAGTTTAAGACTCTGCATACATTGTATATACATCTGCATGTACATCTGGCAGTTGCTAGTTCAGCCCTATTAACCTAGTAACAGCAAAATGATATTTTATAATTCTTATTATAGATAAATTGACAGGAATAAAACTTCCTTAACAGCTAGAGAAAAGCTTCCATTTGTGAAAAACAGAATACTGTAAGGCAACCATGGTATTACTTAGTACCATTCCAGTTTCCAACATAGTAGAGTTGGCTGGAAGTTTCTGAGTGTCACAGGTTGCATTCAGAAAATGATTATATGATTTTGGAGGGGTGAGAGAAGAGTGAGAAAACATTATTCATGCTGAACTTCTGATGAGACAGAGGCAGTTGGGTTCCTGCCAGCCTACATTGGAGCCTTGGCTCCTAACCCTCACAGATTTCTGGGCTTCCTGCTCCAGTTTCTCATTTGCCTCCATATTGCTGTGCCATGGGACTAGAAACCCTGGAGATTATGTATGAGCTGTGAATTGAGAGTCTATATTTTCAACTTCACTTTTATTTTTAAACCATCTATTTTACTTTTTAAAAATCTTTCTTTTGCAGAAAATTTTTAAATTCTCATTTTTCATTCCAAATTGTCACTAAATTATTTCAGAATTCTAGAGACTCTCTTTCTTGGAACAGATATTTTGGTTTAAAAAAGTTTAGCATCTCAAATTATGAGTTTTAATATTCATGATATCTCAGCAATGCCTTCAATAGACAACCAAGTAAAAATCTGGGAAATTTTATGTCAATTTTACTTTACAGCATTACTAGTTTGACTGGTATATGGCCACCCCAGCCAGTCATAACAATTTCAGAAATGGCAGCAAATGACTTACACATTGACTCTATGCTAAAAGCAAAAAAACCCAAAACACTGGAGTCCACTTTTTAGTACAATTTGTTTTATTTATATGAGGCCTCCTGCAACATTACAGATAGCATACACATAGGACCCTTCTTTGGGGAATCCCAGCCACAATGTATGCCTGAAGATGTTGCATTCAAAATACAGCAGATATCGTTCATGGGCAAAGAGGAAGCAGATCCCATACATAAGCAAAACCAAAAAATGATTGTTGCTTAATTGAAATATTGTTAGAGAAAAATAAAGAACAGTAGTGCAGTTAAAATTATAAGGTGCACGCATCTTAGTTTATATACTTTTTCCTGGTGTTGTTCTCTATTTCCACTATTGCTGTGGGTGGTCAGTGGTCTCGCTTTAATGGTGGCGATGGTTGGGGGTGTTGAGTGAGTTGTCAGCATCTGGAACCCTTCTCCAGGAGGAATATGAGGTTCATGTTGATGGTTTCTTCTTTGTTATTATATGATCTACTTGGGGTTGTTTTTATATGTTTCTTAACATGCTTTTACACCTTTTTTTTTCTTCCTTGGTTTGCAGCTCCATGTTACACCCAAGCGCCCTTTATGCATTTTATATGTAATTTCTTAGTTCTCTTTGCTATCCTTAAGACCAGTTTTGTCTAGATCCACATCTGCATTTCTTTAACTGAGCACTGAAGTGTTGTTTATTGCTGTGGGGTCTCCATTGCTGACCCTACCTCTTCCCATGTCTCTACTCCTCTGCACCTTTGTGTGTGTGTGTTGTCAAAGCCTTTGTTATTGTACCATGTCCATATTTCTCTATACTTCACCATTATTTTAAAAGTCACAAACATGTCATTCTACATAGACTACCTGCTTGCTACAGCTATCTGTATAAAACTATGGTTGTATCAAACAAAGATAAACAAAAGCAAAACAAATTAGCCTTAGATATCTGGTCAATTAGAAAAACTACTGTCACAGCTAAACCAAATAAAACAAAGCTGCAGGAAGGTGAAGAAGGCACCTTGATCTTGATGCCTTGCAAATTCCATACAAAGATTATAGCCAGCTACTAGCAATCACAATAATGTCCTACAAGGCCACATGGCTACAATGAGCAGGAAAAAACTTTGCATTCAGAATTAGACCTAATCAGAGTGATTATGACAAAAATATGGCTCTGAAAAAAAAAAATCGGTGCCATGAAAAATTTATTCAGAAATGTAACAGTTTTCCCACTGAGTAAAACCTCTTGTAAGATTTAAAGAGCTCTGAAAGGTGTCAACTACTGTAGGAAACATAATTCCTTCCCATAAGTTATTAAGTTTGAGTCTCATCTACTTTTCTGTTTGTTTCCATTCAACTATCTTTTTGCTTTTGTTGTTGTACTGTTAATGGCTTCTCTTCTTTCTTAAAAAATTTTAAAGATTTTTTGCTCCTTATAGCAAGCATTGTACTGTGCTAAATAAGGATAGAGAGGATGAGAATATGTCAGGGTAAAGCCTTAAGGTTGCAATGCTACATGCACAATTTGGACAGTGTGAACCATTTGGTAGATCACAGGAAAAATGCTGTGACAAAGGACTTCTGCTTATAAAGCACATACCTTACAAGAAATTGCATCCAGACTAAACTCACTAATAGTTTTATTAACAGAATCCATATATTGGCACTCATAGGCTTATTGCTGTATTATTACAGCAGAGAGCTGCATCCCAAAACACAAAAGCAGACTCAGCAGGTAGTGAGATAAGACCACTCCAAGAAGTTAAGCAGCTGTATTTAAGTTCAATTCTAGGCAGCAAAAGAGTTTGTGTTTATCTGTATGCATTTCTTCTCCTTCTGTAGAGTTTACTTAATGCACAATGGGTCCTTCCCTAACAAACTGATGGCGTTATTATGATTTTTGTTTTGCTATAACCGCCATACTAAAATAAATTCAGGCTTGTAGAAATGTATGATAGGAGACTTACTGGCTTGTCCACAGTTTACCATCTTTTTTCTATGTGACCAATCTTCTGTTTAAAAAAATGCGACTGTTCACTTTCTCTTTGCTACTGTATTACAAAGCAGAGGCAACCTCCTGGAAGGATGGATAAAGGTCATGCTCCTTCTCTGAGAACTACTGGATTTATTTCAGTGTACTCTGATCCTGTATTATGTGTCTCAGCTGAGATTCCCGAGATGAACGGAGAAGTTGCAGTCAACAGGCATCAGAGCAAAAGCCACACTTTAGAATTGGTAAAAAACCTAAGAATCAAAGTTTTTGGGGTTTTGGGGTGATTTTTTTTTCAGGGAGCTGCTTGTAACCTGGGAAAAACTAAAACTCAGTGCAGAAAGGAAGAAACACAGGAAGAGTTCTGCTACTGTGAGGACACAGTGGGCAGAGCAGAAATCTCTTTCAAAACCTCTTATATTTTACCACAGCTAGTCTGCTTAAAAGCTTACCTTGTAGCAGTTTTTGTGTTTGTGTTGTAATTAAACACAATTTAGGAGATTGGAAACTTTTGCTGTCTTTGGTATGCTTACTTAAAGCCAAAGCAGTTCAACTCCAAAGATTTTAACTGTCTTGCACTCCTGACTCAAAAAAAAGAAAAAAAAAGAAAAAAAAAAGTAAATTATTATTTAGCTTAAAAATTATCAAGAGGAAATATTTTAATCTTTTGTATTCTTTCTTAATGGGTCCAATATGTAGATGGATTTTGCTGTCTATTGTCTGTCATTGCAGTTTTACATTTCATCTTTTTTAATGCTGTTCTTTCAGTAGTCCCTTTGTTATTTTGATTTTCTTTGCCATTGTATTTTATTTGTTTTCACTTCTCTCTGGTTTTAGTTTAATTTTTATTTCAATCTAGTTATTATTTGTTTATAATAATCTGTTGTGGCTTTTGAAAGCTGCATTGTAAATCAACTCTTTTGTTTTCTTTGTTTTCTACTCTTTTTTTTAGTTTCAATTCTCTCTTGCTTTTTTAATTTGTTATACAAACATCTCTAATTTCATTATTACATATGAATTTGTTAATATCATCACTATTTAAGGTGGTCTGCTATTTTTCATGAAAACAGCTGCTTTTTAGTTACAGATAACCAAGCCAAATTGTAGTTATCCAGACTGAAAATTTGCTTGATAAAAGTTCCATGTTTCTAGCATGAATGTGTGTTATTACTACTAGTAAGTATGTGGACAGGAAGCACATGTGATGTGTTTCCACAAATATAGAATCATAGAATCATATAGGTTGGAAAAGATCCTCGAGATCATTGAGTCCAACGTTTATCCTAACACTTCTGAGTCCACCACTAACCATGTCCCTTAAGCACCACATCCACACACCTTTTAAATACCTTCAGGGATGGTGACTCAACCACTTCCTGGGCAACCTCTTTTTGTATTTGAAAACCTAAGTGGATATGCAGATTAAAATTGTGAGTAGAAGGAAAACATAAACTTCTATAGATTTGTAAAAGACATTTTAAATTGGGAAAATTTAAATCTAGCATACTCAGTATTTACCAGATTTTTTCTCAGGATCACTTGTCTGCAACCAATAAATTAAAGAGTTCCATTAATGTAATAGAAGTACTACTGGTTGAATGACTTAAAGGCTGCATAAAATATTATCAAATGGATAATTAAAGGAAACCTAGATTGTCCTCCTTTAAGAAATATGTTTTCCTAAATATTTTGAAACATATTACATAATGTTGACATAATAATAATAAT
>NW_010297408.1:24475-24731 GCF_000700745.2 Antrostomus carolinensis | reverse complement strand
CTCCGTGAGGTTCACTCAGACAGTGGTCACAGCCCTCTGGAGTCCCTCAGCCTGTCACTGGTAGCAGAGAGCAGCAGGGACAACACCTGTGTGCGCTGTGAGCAGGTGAAGGATCTGCTCAGCTTGGTGGCAGAGCTGGAAGAAGTGGGAAGGTTAAGGAACGTCATGGAGTGTGAGAGGGAGATGGATTGGGGGTGCCACACGCTGCCATCCCTGAGGGAAAGGCACACAAGAAGCTCCTCAGAAACAAGAAGCT
>NW_010297408.1:0-24383 GCF_000700745.2 Antrostomus carolinensis | reverse complement strand
CCTGCTCAGGGCGGCAAATGCATCTCCTCCCTGCCCACTTTGCCCTCCCAGTTGCTCTTACACAAGAGATCTGGAGCTCTGGAACTTGAGGGTCAGGCAAATGAAGATGTCGATGAAGGTCTATCAGGGGTTGCCTAGGGTGAGTCAGTCAGCCCCACACATTGTGACTGCCTCTGCTTAAAAAAAGACAAAAAAAAGGAAAAGGAGGATAATTGTCACAAGTGATTCTCTTCTGAGGGGACCAGGGGGGCCAATACGCCAACCAGAGCCACCCCACAGAGAAGTCTGCTGCTGCCTTGGGGTCTGGGTGTCCCAGGATGTCACTGGGAAACTCCCTGGTGTGGCGCAGCCCTCTGATTATTACCCACTCTGGGTTATGCAGGTTGGCAGTGATGAGGTCAAGGAGACAAGTCCAAAAACCATCAAAAGAGACTTCAGGGCACTGGGGGCAATTGTTTGAAAGATCAGAAGCACAGAAGCATTAAAGGTGCAGGAGCTGGATGTCCCCATGTGCCACAAGACGAACTGGCAGGAAAGACGACTGGCCTGGCTCCCTGAAGAGGGAACTTTTGCTGGGACTCAGGAAAAAAGGAGAATTTACCATCTCCTTGGGTCAGGCAACTCAAGAAGAGCACAGGGATCTTGTTAGGTCATGCAGAGAAACAATTAGAAAGGCAAAAGCAAAGCTAGAACTCAATCTGGCCACTGTCATAAGAGATAACAAAAAGTGTTTTTAAAAAAGATCATGGAGAAGTTCATCTTGAGTGCACTCACACAACGTGTGCAGGACAACCAGGGGATCAGGCCCAGCCAGCATGATGGGTCCATGAAAGGCAGGTCCTGCTTGACCAACCTGATCTCCTTCCATGACCGGGTGACCTGCCTAGTGGATGAGGGTAAGGCTGTGGGTGTTGTCTACCTGGACATGTTATATATATCACATATATTCAAAGCCAAATTGTTTGAGAAAGTTGTATCTATTTTCTAAAGCACAAAATCCTGCTTTTCTTAATATCAATCAATTTAGATGATGTGAGAGAAATATGTCACCTGTTCTGTTCTGCAATCAGAAATAGCTTAGCTCATTTAATAAGATGTACTTAACACATCCTAAAAGCCCAACATAAATTTAAGAGAATACCCAGTGACTCCAGCAGGTTTTAAGTGGTGTGCAAACATATCCTACAAACATGGGAACAGGAGCACACAGCAGCTGAATGGCACCCACAATTTTGGTGGTCATTAATTGAATTTTCAGTTTTATCAAAACCTCAGCAGTGAAATTAGAACTGTTTCTGAGTGGACTGTTTGCACAGTCTTAGACCAGTGCAACATATTCAGTGGTTCCTGATTTTCACTGTTGGCAACTGATATAACCAAAAATAGTTCTGTCTAGAATTTTCAGCTTTTCTCTGTGTTAGTTTTTATCACAATGCTGTGTGTTTTTCAGATGCACACTCTAAAGCTTTTCTTCTGCCCATAAGGAAAACCACAACATATAAACATTTACAATACTTCATAATTTTGTAACACTGTTCCTTTAACATATTTGATGCTCATTCCACCTTAATGCATAATCTAAATTTTCAGATAAGGCATGATGTTCAGCAAGAATAAGAGAAGAGGCTGAGAAGAAAGTAAAGAAATATGACTAATGCAAAGGAGTAAATAATAACTCAGATAATGAGGCGTGTAAAGTCATAGTGAATGTTGACTACAGGGAGCTGAGTATTTCTACTAGCTTATGTGTTTGTCTGTTTCATATCCTCCAGACCAAAAAAAGATTATTTCATCTTCAAACCCCCTCCAGACATCTTTTTAACCCACTTAGCTTTCTTGTAGCTTCTGGAAGAACTTAGAAAGAATTAGCAGATATGGCTAATTCAGCAGAAATGAAAACCAAAGAGAACCCCACCCCATGGGAACAGTGATGAGTCTGGCTTGGCAGGAGATTATTTCTTGGCAGTAGCATCTTACAGAGACATATGTTGCATGGGAGGATTGGGTAGCTTTGCCATATTTTCTGTCTCAAAAATCATCTTATATAGATTTCCAAAGAAAAGAATTCAAAAGTAAATGCATTCATTATATTTGCAACTTTTAAAGCAAAGGATGAGAATGAAGAAGTGAGCTTTGAGAAAAAGCAGGCTGGCCTGAATATTTAAAATCTTTTAACCCTAAATGGAAGGGAAAAAGGATTTTCTTCAGGCCAAAAATTAAAATACAAGCTTTGGGAAATGTTTTGGCTGCTAACATTCATCTGAGAGTGAAGAAAGTGCTAAACTGTGGAGAACTGTGAAGCTTTTATAAGGCCTGCCATTAAGTTCTGGCAAAGTTTTTAAGCATAAACATGTTGACCAGTTTCGTGGAGTGGTTGGCTCCAGGATCAGGTTATGTATAAACCATAACACAGTGTTTTAATTGAAGGATCTCAAAGCACATCATGGACATTCACTATTTGAGAGTAAAAATATTGGGAGTTTAGAAAGCAATATTCACTGTCCTGAGGAATAAGCTTTTCCTTCTGTGTATAAAGAGCTCCTTCAGTTTCCATGTTTGTGTACTTGGAAACAAGTACACAAACATGGAAACTGACAAAACAGGATCTCATCCCTGTAAACATTTTGCTTCACATTGTTTCATAATTACACAATGCAGAACTCGTGTTTTGGGGACGGGGAGATTAATTAAGAGGTTTGGAGGATGACCATTATCTGCAGTCCTTTTAAATGTCCTAAATTGTGTTGGTTTTCTCTGATTAGGTCTATTAGGTGTGCTGTAGCCAGTGCACCAGGAAGGCAGAAAAATATATCATAAATGAGGTGTAAATTAACAAAATGCTCTTCTTCCAACTCAAACCATTCTACAGCTCTGTGATGGGAATCTTGCACCAGCTCACAGTACCTTGAAACCCACCACAGGGGTGAGTGATGGAGAGGTAGCCTGGGGCCTGGCAGGGGACCTTCTCTGAATGTCACCTCCTAAAATCCTGCCCCAGGGCACACTCAGCTGAGGTGGCAGAGCCATCTACTGCTCCTGGTCTGCTAAAGCTCTGATGGCCTTCAAAACAGTGCCTTCCCCATGCCCCCTCCCTGGAAGTGTTCTCGGCCAGGCTGGATGAGGCTTTGAGCAACCTGATCTAGTGGAAGGTGTCCCTGCTGATGGCAGGGTGATTGGAACTGGATGATCTTTAAGGTCCCTTCCAATCCAAACCATTCTATGATTCTATGGTTCTATGAATTTCATCCACAGAACTCTGTTACTCATAATAGAAAATCAGGATACTGATAAAGGATTATATGGTAAGATGAAAAAAATTCATCATCTTAGAGGAAAATAAATAGGAATCTCCCTGCTTTGCTTATAAATTATATACATAGAGTTGACTGACACAGCTTAATTCATGCTCATTTATACCTCCAGATTAGTTTTCTTCAGTGATTGCCCAAAGCTTTTACTGACCAATGGTTGTTTTGTCAAAGCAGCAAAATAAACCCAAACAATGTCCTTCAGAGTGTCCTGCTAGTCTTCACATGGTGTTATAATAACATCTTGAAGATACTTCCCCTCCTTGCCCTGTCTCTTGACATATTCTTCTCTTGCTAAGTTTTGATATATTTTTTATATGAGTGGCCTCAAGTCTTTGTCTATGCAAGAGAGAGTGACAAGGTTTCAGAAGAGCCTTTGGAGATGAAAATGCTGAAGAGTTTTGACAGTGACAGAGCGCCCCAGGGTCCCTACGAATCTGCCACAACAAAAAGCCTGCTATTGAAATCAGTGAGTGGTTCCACAGTTATCTGTTCATTACACAGAAAAGAGACTGTGTACGTGTGTGTGCGCTCATTTCTTCTTCACTTGAGCCTGAGAAACTATCGGAATATGTGGGAGTGATTTTTCCTATCTTGAGATTTGAAAGGCATAAACAGAGCTACTTTTTTCCCCCCCCTGTCCTCAGTTTTTCAGATTTGAAAGGCATAAACAGAGCTACTTTTTCCCCCCCCTGTCCTCAGTTTTTCCACTCTTCCCTCATCTTTCTTGTTAAAGCACTTTTATAAATGAGATACTGAATATTTTGAAAAGGAAAAAAAAATACATTCTTTCAGTGTTACCCTAAGGACATGCGTTGTGACTGGGATGCTGATTACTATGCAGTATTTATTGTGAAAGACCTTCAATAACACTAAAGTTCAGAGATAGTAACAGTTGGTAGGGGAAAGAAAGAGACAGAGATAGACTTTTAAAGCCTTCAGATATGTGAAGGGTGCTTGTGAGGTACGGCCCGTCCTCTGGGGGATGAAGTGAATAGGCTCTGAAATGAGAGAAATGTCCTAGAACTACCAGCAGCACTGAACCAGCTAAAGATGAGGGGAAAAGGCAAATTTTATTTAGTACCAGTAGTAGGACTCAGTGTCAAGGAATCTGTAAGAGACAGGACTTAATCTGGACAAAAAAAAAATGGGAGAGAAATAGTAAAATACATGTGAAGACTAATTCATTGGTAAAGTCAGTAGTCTGCATAAAAAAGAAGAAAGAAATAGTATGTAGCACACAGAGATATAACTTCCAGATCCAACCTGTGAGAGTATTGACTGGATCGAAGTCTGCTGCCTGTGCAATGCCTGTGTGTGCTCGGATGTGTGTGCTTGGGTGCCTGCAAGAAAATGGAAAGAAAACATTTTTTGAAAATCTGATGATTTGTGACTCAGATCTGTTCATTTTTATAACCTGTGAAGCTGTAGATCACTAAATTGATCCTTTACTAGAATTTCCTAAATACCCATCAGCAAAGCTTCCGGATTAAGACTGATGACTGACATTTCAAATATTGACCCTGCTTATAGCAGTGCTACTTAACCCCAGCTCATGTGGCTGAAGATACCACTGTAGCTCTCAGAGGAAATCCTTTACATCTTGAAAGCTTGGTGTGAAAAGTGCAATAGCGTTAAAAAGCTATTAAGTGACCGTGAGACTCATTACGAAGCCACAATTAGAGGTTGCCCAAGGAAGCTGTGGCTGCTCCTCCCTGGAAGTGTTCAAGGCCAGGCTGGATGAGGCTTTGAGCAACCTGGTCTAGTGGAAGGTGTCCCTGCTGCTGGCAGGGGGGGTGGGACTGGGTGATCTTTAAGGTCCCTTCCAACCCAAACCATTCTATAATTCTATGATTCTATGATTCTATGACAAACATACTTTAATTTTACAAAATTAGGCAGACTTTTCAGAATCCCATTGTGTGTGTTCATACTTGGGCTTTGTCAAAAGCCAGACATTAATATTATTAAAACAGTGAAGGTCGGCAAGATGAAGTGCAAGTACAATCTGAGAAAATTCCTCCCTAAGTTTGTAAACTAAGGGGACAAAACATATGGAGCAAGAAATTAGTAAAAAACTGATAGTTTTTGACTAGGAACAAACCCAGGAATATGTCTTATGGTAGCCACAGAAAACACCCTAAATAAAAATATTTCCATTTATACTTCAGCTTCTAAATAATTTTCTTCTTTTTTCTCCCTCCGCTCTCTGTTTTACTCTTTGTTTTCATGGTAACTCAGTATTCCACGGAAATGTGCAGTTTGATAATAAGTATTAGATGAAGCAATGGCTATAATTTCTGGTGAGGCCTTGTAATGTAGATATATCAAATCAAGTGAAAAGTGAAACAAATTAGCCTGTCTAACTGCTCTCCCTCTCTTTTCAGTTGGCCATGTTGAGTCCTTAAGGAATCGAAATAGATATTCACACATACTTTGAAAGAGGGGAATAACTTTACTGTCTGCACCTTATTGAAATTTTTATATTAAATATTCAAATCTAAGAAATCATTCTTATGGTAAATGAAAAAAACCCCTTGAAAATTTAAAATATTATCTATAGGACAGGATTTTTGCAATATATTTTGCAAACTAAGCAATGTTTTCAAGATGTAAGGTCCTCAAGCACATGCCCAAATATCAGGACATTCATTGCAGGGAATAAGAAGTTCAAAATCTAAATACACGTCCACATCAGTAGTAAAATTTTTCTACGTAGAGATTTCATTTCCATGTCATTCTCCACTGAGTGGTGAATAATTGGATGTGGAAACAAAAGGATTTTCTTTGTGGCTGGTGAGAAATTAATAGACTTTCTGCAAACAGCTTCCACCCTTTATAGCCGATATATATTAAATGCGCTTTGACCTAGAACTGTGGCAGCAAGGTGAAAAGCCTTCTCTGTATTTCATGTAGCACCTCACACTAAAGTGGTTTGCTACCAAATTCAAGCTGATTAGAAAAGGGAAAAGAATGATGATTACCCTGCAATTCATATCAAGGTATACGTGCTGACTAAATCGACTGCTGGCAATTAATCACATTAATGACAGGATGAAGGGTCAAACCAGTCAAGATCAAAACAAGACAGACCACCAGGACTTTATCACTAGTTGACTCCTGTGTTTCTTCTTGTCCAACATCAATAGTGCCTTGCTCTGTTGGACTTCTTGCCCAGCTCCTGAATAGGACACATAATTGAGCTGGGTAAGTGGAACTTAAACTTGCTAAGCCATTCTAATTTGCTGATCAAAGCTGATGTGAGAAGCACACTCTTTATCTTTACCTTCATATTTATCTATTCTTTTTCTCCATGGTAATTGCATCTATCGTAACTGCACATCCTTGGGCGTATCTATCTTTAGGTTTTAATATGTCCTAATAAAAACCATTTGTTTCCTACCTGACATACAGGAAGTCTCATTAGAAGAACATACTGTAGTAGTCCCAGTTAAAACAAGAAGACAATTATGTCCAGAGTATAAACAAGGCTGTTCAGGAAACAAACTGCCAAAAGAAAAGGAGAGTTTGCTGCAAGTAAACTGTACATCTAAAACTGTACTCGAGTCTTCTGTCAACATTTTTAGATCTACGAGTGTTTTCTGCACTTCCAAGAGTACATTTGGGCTTGTTGTGCCCCACACCCTTTTAAAAGCTACGCAAACGTATTTTGTCTGTTTCTTTTGTTTTACCCACTTAAGGCTTCTTGTGGCAATTAGTGATTCTCTCTTTCTGGCATGATTTCATCCAAAATCAGAGATTTTTGTGACCTTTGATTTGGCTTCTCTAAGACTTTAATTGTTGATGGAAATTTCTGGTGAAACATCACTGAATTTGATGCTTCTCTATTCACAAATAGGTTCATCCAGTAGGATTTTTTTTTTTCCCCAGTAGTTGGTGTTAACAATTTCAATGTGATTGACATAGTTTTAAAAGAAAGGGGAAAAAAGACACTACTCTGGAATTAATAAGTTATTTTCTTGTACAGAGAATAGGAGTGGGTAAATTACTGTGGAATGATTCGGTTTATCATCACTTGCAGAAAAGGTACTGGGAAGGACAGATGTGTTTCTGATTGTATTTTGAAAATGACAGACTGCAAAAGAATGCCTGATATAAGGGACAATGTGAATTTTCACCTGCCAAACAATCGCACTCCCACTAACTTGGTGTCATGAGAGTGCACTCAATCCCCTTGTCCAGATCATTGATAAAGTATTAATCAGAACTGGTCCCAATACTCACCCCAATTTTGAATATACAGTCACCAGAGCAATTTTGTCATTCCCAAAGTAGTTAGTTTTTTTGTTTGTTTGTTTGTTTTCTTCAGTTGATAACAAACCTCTCAACAGGAAATCCAACTATGACAAGGCACGTGGGACCTCTTCCAGGTCTCATAAATGCATCAACACACGAGATAGATGTCCCCTGTCTTCCATCACTCACATTGAAAAATGAATGTCCATATTATTTAAAAGACACACTCACAAGAAATGTACGTTTATTTGCAATATTTAGTAACTCATATTGAGCTAAGAGTTCTAGGATTAGCTTTTTAAAAAAATCTGAAATCCAAGGAAAATTATGAATAAACTGATTAGCAGCTATCTAAGAATAGAATAATCTAGAAAAATAACATCATTCAGTCTTTTTGCAAGCTATAAACATCTGCTGTAATCACAATTACTACAAATTTCTGAGTGTAGGAACATGCAACACTGAGTAACACTGTCAAAATAGGTTTATATTTCAAATGATGGTAAATTTGGGTGTAAACTGCTTCCCAGACTAGAGTTATAATGAGATATATTTTGGAAAGATGCATACAGTCCTACACAATAAATCCTATTTTCAGGCTTCCTATGCCAAAGAACAAACAAAACAACTGCTATCCCGCAGTGATGGAAATAAGTAGCTTTCTGCTCTATGTGAGGCCATTTTCCAAAGTCAGGATGTTCTTCAGCTTATGATACAGTATATATTTAGTGTTTATATGCACATACATAAACCTGCCACGAAAAATGAAAGGTTACAAAAAAAAATCTACATTAGTTACCCATACACTCTAGACAGTGAAGAACTGCAATCACTTCTCACTAGGAAAGTAAAATAGAGAAATTTGCTGAACAGGAGGAAAATTGACAGCTCTGTGAAAAAGATGGAAACAAAGACACCAAGTCATCAAGACAGACAAATAACTGACAGCTTGAGCAGCAAATAAGCACAAAAACCTCTACATATTTTTATTATTCAATAAGAAATACCCTGAAGAACAACACGGATATGGAAGCCAGACACTACATCACAATAACAATCCCAGTTAAACAAGTGTAGGATTCACTGAGATGGGTTAAATGGAGTTATTACCAACTGCAGGTCACTACACCTGCTCACTATAAGGCAAGAAAGGAGGCTTGAAGGTTTTCTGGAGGGTAGATGTGTGATTTGGTTAAGGCTGTAGCTGACTGGTGAGGCCACATCTGGAGTGCTGTGTCCAGTTCTGGGCTCCCCAGTTCCAGAGGGACAGGGATCTTCTGGAGAGAGTCCAGCAGAGGCCACAAAGATGATGAGGGGCTGGAGCATCTCCTGTGTGAGGAGAGGCTGAGAGAGCTGGGACTGTTCAGCCTGGAGAAGAGCAGCCTGAGAGGGGATCTGATCAATGTCTATCAATATCTGAAATGTGGGGGCCAAATGGAGGGGGCCGGGCTCTTCCCAGTGGTGCCCAGGGACAGGACAAGGGGCAATGGCCACAAACTGGGACATTGGAAGTTCCAGACAAACTTAAGGAAAAACTTCTTTCCTGTGAGGGTGCCAGAGCCCTGGGACAGGCTGCCCAGAGAGGGTGTGGAGTCTCCATCTCTGGAGATGTTCAAGCCCACCTGGACACTTTCCTGTGCAACCTGGTGTAGGTAACCTGCTTTGTCAGGGGGGTTGGACTGGATGATCTCCTGAGGTCCCTTCCAACCCCACCAGTCTGGGATTCTATAACTGAAAACCTGCCGGAATCAGAACCAGTCTGCCTGGTCTTAAGGAGCAAATTCTGGCCCTTTGGTGACATGAGGAAAGGGGGCCTTCAGAAAAGCAAGCTTTGTACATGGAAATGGAGTGTGAAAAAAAAAAGTCTCTTTGTTTTCTGGAATTTCAGGGTTTCTGTGGTGTAAATCTATACAGGTGGATGGGTTTGTGTCTCTGTGGGAGCCTGAAGTGATCTATTTATATCTAAGGGAGAGAAAAGCTCTTTAAAGTCAAAGAGGAGGATTGGCAGCTTAGTCTTAGAAAAAAGTCTCTGAGGGGGAAATGTTGCCCAGTAGGTGAAATAGTTAAAGGCCCTTGCTTCTTGTGGTTAGACTTTGAGTTAAAACTTTTAAACACAGTGTTTGAATTTCCTAATGGGCTTTACTACCTAGGCAACTGGAGTAAGGAGGAAGTTCTGAGACTTCCCTTCAATTAAAGGTAATTGAAGAAGATTGATTCACACCTCCTGGGGCAGCAGGTTCTGGAAGGCACTCGTCTGAGTGTCCTATGGAAACATAGTTGATTCAGGAGCAGGAGAAGGAAGCAGATTATTCTTTTTGAAAATATTATTTCTAAGTAAACATTTCCAGAGAGAACTCTGGCCAAAGAAGAAAATAGGAAGTTTGACCAATGATCAATTCCAAACTGCACATTGCCACCAGATCTGGCACCTTGATTGCTTCTCTGAGCTCATCATAGCATTGTGCTAACTCAAAGGTGACCAGTCCCTACAAATAGTTGAAACCAGTAATACACTGTCATAATTAAAATCCACACCATAATACTTGCATGTTAGTGCAAACATCTCATAACAATGCTTGTTTTATCTTTGCTAAAATTTCATGCTTGAACTAAAAGATGAGGAAAGAAAAGTCCCTGATGGCTGTTAACTGAACTGTGGCTGCTGCTCCTCATCTGGCTCAGCTGTGCCGTGAGTGCCTTCCCTAGAACTGAGCCCTCTCTTTAAGGATAACCTGTCTCAGGTGGATAACCTGGCTTGCCAAATGCACGTAGCTGGAGACAGAGGATTCATGACTCTCAACTCTGTTTTCCAGGCAGTAAATCAAAACCAAAATACCTCTTTTTATTTTTTCCTTTGCCCTATAACCATAGAGCATAGTAACTACAGGAGACAAATGTGTTCCTTTTGACCTAGTGAGTTTTCTAAAGCAGAGCTGGACCCTAAAGTTCACTGCAATGCAGCAATACCAACCACAGAGGAACCACAGAGGAATACCAACAACATGGTAAGTGACTGAAGGGGCAATGAGGTACGCTTACTGCCTGAGCTCCAGGGATGTGTTCCTAGAGCATTATCTGGTGCCTGTTGATGGTCTGTGGATAAAATTGTGGATTAATGCCAAACCTAACACACCTACTGTTGTAAAGTTTGCACTTGGTGGAATAGAGAAAAATCTATTTTCAGTGACTCTATCCAAACACTCCCTTCGTGCTAAGTAAATGGCAAAAAGATTACTTGTGTTATTAAAAAGTTACTCAACTTGTAATAACTACTGCTTATTTGTTTTATTTTATTTGTTAATTTTCAGTGTTTAAACATCAACAGATACTTTCTCCATCAAATCATTAAGCATATTTCTTGTAGATTCTAGAGTCTGTGTGTCTGGTTCGAAAGCAAAAGTGTGTATTTGTTTACCTAAACCATATGTGATTTGAAGTCCTGTGCATGTAGGTAACATTGCTCTTGGGAATTTGTCTAGGAGAGTAACTAAGACTAATTCCATGTGCAAGTACCTTTGCAATGCTAAGGGAAGGGTTTTCTCCTGCACCTCTTCCTGCAGGATATCAAGACTTTGGGAATACAATCTGTGAGCTACTGGAATTTGTAGGCATGAGCCAAAGTACTCTGGTGATTCACATCCTCTCATTCAAGTAAGTGAAGAGACTCAAGCTAACAATGGAGACACATATTCACATGAGTACCACTGAGTTAACAGACATGTATAAAAACTTATTACTTTCAGGACCCATAGGCCAATTAAATCAAATCGAAGCACGTTTGATAATGGTGCTGTGTTTGAAGTCACTGGGAAAGTGAACCTGTATGTTAAGGACAGATATTACAAAGGGCAAACCGTGTGAAAACAGAATGACAACAGTGTGGCTAGTAGGAGAAAGGCAAGAAAAGATGGTGGAAGAAAGTAGAAAGCAGTATTTGAAGTGTTGTAACATATAACACAGTCTAATGTAATATAATCATGGGAATAAAGTAGGACTTTAAGAACATTAATGTGAGAAATATTTAAATCAGGAAAGTCTCAGGACTAATTGTGGTTGCAGGCTCAGAATGAGCAGAGGAGCTTTTCATCTGCAAGAGGACGTAACTGCAAGAAACATTGTGAAAGGGCAAGAACTTTAACTGAAAATGTCAAACTTATTGTCTATAGTATCGTGTGACTGTCAGCACCTACAATAAAAAATAATGAACACCCTATTACAAAGTGCAATATTTAAAATATTGCAATCAGTACAAGTGTTCATAATTGAGTGGCTATTCACCACCACTGCAGCACTGCACTTCCCTGGATTTCCTTATGCAAAGTCACTCACCAAATTATTACAAAAGAATTGCATTTTGTTTATATCGAGGATCAATCACTGCACAGACTCGCTACTTTGACTCGGAGAAATATCAGCAGGTCCTGAATTACTGGTTTAAGTAGTATAGAAAATAGTCTATGGGTTCATGGCTATTTAAGTAATTTGACTTAAAAGAAAAATATGCTTTAAAAGACTTGATCAGATACTACAGGAAGACTGATTTATAACAGGAAAATATTCTTGTTAAGCTCTTTGCAGGATGTTTGCTACTCACTAAGTGTATCTTTTAGAGTTTTATAGTTAGATACCAATACAAAACTGATTAAGAGACTCTAGTAGAGAGCTCTCATCAACAGCACTTTACGAAGAATAATTAATCCTGTGACTATCATTCCTAAATCACGTACCTTTGGAGGTCTTCAGAGTTTAAGAAGCTGTCTTTGTCAGGATCTGGGAGTAAAACCAGCACTGTACTAGTAAGGGAGCGGGATCCTTCCTCACTCTGTAAGAGAGTGTTTTTTCTACATGTGGATTGACTGGTATTTTAGGAAAGATTTGGCATAGCCCAAGGGCTCTTCTTTTTATTTATGTCAAGACAACATGTTAATTTTCTGAGGTAAATTTTCTCAATTCATTGGCATCCTCTTCTAAATCAGGATCTCTAATCAGATGTTCCAGGACCCCTCCTTTCAAAGATAGATTTTGCTAATAGTAGCTTTTCAAGGGCTGAATTAAGAATAAATAATAAGGTCTTAGTGTTTTATTTTTTTTCCTACATTGCTGAATGGAAAAACCACTAAGCTATCAGCATGCTGAACAGTAAACTGGTTACTTATCTTTGGGGAATCCATGGTTTATCTGTAGGATTACCTGAGGAGTCACCAGAATGGCCATAATTAATGGTTCTGCATAAGGAGTGAAAATAATTCTGTAGATTTCCATATATTTATTCATTTTTATTATCAATGTTGTGATTTTTGACTGGCATGAGCGTGAAGATAAATCAAAGACACGGTACTATATGCAATAGTGTATTAAATTGAAGAAGTTAGAGCATGAAGACTCGGATTACTTCTTCCTACCTTGCAATTTGTCTTGCAATGTCCACCTTATGTCCAGAACAGTGCCCAAATTTCAGTCCTACATCTTGTTCAACCAGGTAAGCCTCTGAAGCCTGTTTGTGTCATTAAACTGGCTCAGGAAGATGCCCACTCAGTTAAGTATATGGTGAGTTGTACAATCTGAATGGGAGATGTAGCAGCTGAGGTGTTAGGAAGCTATTCAGACTCATCTTTCAGTTACTAACTTCTCTAAATCAACTGAGACAGTAACAGAATAAAGAAGGAGAGTAAGTTTGAAACACGCTCCAGCTTCAGCTAAAGCTTACACTTGCCTCTGAACAGCCTGGCAAAGCTTGAGACACTCTGGGCTAAATTTCAAGTCAGAAGTCATTCTTCTATGATTCATTTGAATCTCCATGAAGATGAAGAACAGGGGTCTTTAACTCACACCATCTAGCCACAGGCTGCTCCTTGGTTTTTGGAAGGTCCAGAGAAATAAGCCATCTGAAAAAGAATTGCCTCGCTTGTTTCCAAAGCCCAATGGAATGAATTAAATATCAGTTGCTAGGTCATGGGATCAAAACTGGAAGCTGGATACTTAACTGGCAGGGTTTTTTAATGTAATAAGGTGGTGGAAGGCAAAGAGATTAAGCATGCTGAAAATGTTTTTTTAAAAATCTTCCTGCCTGATTTACAGAGGACTTGCTCAATATAAAAGTCCTGGAACAACAGATGTGTTTCTAATTGCATTCTTAAAATGAAATGCTTTTATTCAGAGTCTGGAGCACAGGAAATATCCTTCAGCAAAGGGCACCAGCTGCAAAACAATAAGATGAGCTTTAAACATTTATCCAGTGACTGGCAGGCTTTTTGCCCCCTTTAGACCTTATAAAGTTCATATTTATTCATGCAAAATGTAAAAGAGGAACTTCAGCTGGTTTAAGTCCTAAAATAAAGTAAACTAAACCATTTTGGCCACTCATATAGTAAGTGGCCTGAAATGAAAGACTCTGGGTATCTGCAGTACAAGCTGTTGTGCTTTTTTTTTTTTTTAGCAGGGCTTGTAGTGATAGCACAAGGAGTGATAGTTTTACACTCAAAGAGGGGGAATTCAGACTAGATGTAAGGAAGAAATGTTTTACACTGAGGGTGGTGAGACCCTGGCCCAGGTTGCCCAGAGAGGTGGCAGAAGCCCCACCCTGGACAACTTCAAGCTCAGCTTGGACGGGGCTCTGAGCAACCTGATCTGGTTGAAGATGTGTCACTGTCACTGCAGGGGTTGGACTAGATGGCCTTGAAACATCTCTTCCAACCCAAACCATTTGAAGATTTAAATTAACAGTGTACTCCCAGGTAACAAACGTTTCAGTCACTGAAATACTACTGAAAACAATGGTGTGCTGACATCACTCGGACAGAATAATTGTTTACAGTTTACAGTTTACACTTAGACTGGCATTTCACTACAAATTATCTATTTATTTGAAATTTATCAATAGGAGAGTTTTTTAAAGAAACTTACCTAAAACAAAATGGGGTACCATTGGCTGGTCTAACAAAAGTCTTGAGAAACAAATACAGAACTGATCATATGGCTCATATTTATAATGCTTAAAGAAATGTATCTGTTATAAACTATTCTCTTCCACTGACCTGCTCGAACATATCACTTCACTTATTAGTGATTCAGTTACTCTTTTCTCACTCATCTGTCTCACCTGCATTGAATCCTCAGCTGTAAATTTAAAATGACACGCTAAACAGTGTTGCACTAAACAGAAAGATGCCTGTGGATTAACTGAAAATCATTCTCATTTAGAGAAAGGGAATGACAAAGAATCTTCTGCTGGCACCAAAAAGAAAAAAGAAAATAAAAAAGGAAAAAATAGAGAGAGAATGTGATATGTTGACAATGTGATCCTGAAGATAGTAGTTAACTGGTAGTTAAATAGGACTAAATGGAAGCTACTAAGTATGGACTAGCAAGAAATCTAAGACAATCAAAAATGAAGTTATATCTCAATGAAGATAATTCCTGAAAGAAAAGTTAAGTTCAAAAGTTCAAATAATTCTATGTTATCAGCCTTATATATCCTGTGCCCACTTCCTATGGCTACCAGACACCACGTTAATTAATTTTGAGTTTTAAAAACCAAAACACAGAAAGATGTATTTCCTTCCCTTTCTTAGTAAGGAAAGGAAAGACTTTTTTTTGAAAAAAAAACAAAACACAGAAAGATGTATTTCCTTCCCTTTTTTAGTAAGGAAAGACTTTTTTTGAAAAAAAGAATCATTTGTAGGGGATCTTTAGAAAAAGAAAAAATGAAGCTTCAGTGACTTTTAAAAGAACACTAGAGAGCAGAAACACAGATAGCCAAAAGAGCTATCGTGAGTGGGGAAATTCACTTTTTATTGGAAGACAACAGCCACCTTCTGTATTTTGTTTCCTTTGAGAGCAAAAAAATGGGATACATGAGAAACATTGAAATACATACTGTGACTCAAATTATTTTTTCTCTTGTTAAGGTGGGAGTGTGTGTGGGTAGAACAGGGGACTGAGAGTCAATATTCCTGCTTGCTGTTCCCAGTTCCACAGCTGATTAACTGTGTAACACAGGTAAACAAAAACCTGGACTTTACTTGCAGGTAGGCTTGCTCAGGATCTTAATGGAAATCATCAAGCAAGTAATTAAATTTAGGGTGACACTGTGACACTTGACTAATTACTTAAATCTCCACTTCTCCCTATTTAGACAGTGGTCAGTCTAACGTTTTAAATACATCCGTGGTTCTTACTGACTTTGAATAAAAGTGGCAAAAATATGAGTAGAACTAGAGACTCTAGAAAAAAAATTAGAGTCAGGAAATCTACTTTTGTGACTGGTTATGTCACTGAGAGAAAATCTTTCATACAGATTCGTGGTCTTTTTTGGTCATTATCATAAATAGGCCCCTCCAGTTTGAGAAAAGAAAGAGTTCTCTGTATCAAACAAAACCCAATTTTCCCGTTCTGCTAGGATTTCTGCTCCACTGCTTCATGCTCTTTGCTTTACTTTTAGCTTTTTCTGTGTCTTGTGAAAGGGTAAAACCACATGTGTTTAAAGTGAACATTCTCTTTTCCTATTGTTATAACTGTTTGCACTAGATGCTGAATTAATTCCTGCAAGAACCAGGTTCTCCTTTATGTTTTGTGGAATGCCATATGGGATTGGTTAAGTGACTAGTTATTGTTACTTGGGAAAGTTAAGTATGATGAACCCAGGCTATGGTTAGAATCTAGTCTGTTGAAACACAGACCATGTAACATCCAGTATAATTTCTAATAATACTTCAGTGAAGTTCTGTGGCAGGAGATGTTCTGGTATGATAAGAGCTTTCATTGCATTTATTGAAGCAGGTTACTTCTTTTTATGGTGTCATAAACTTTGCTTTCCCCAGCCTTGTTGTCACAGAACTCAGAAAAAAAAGGAAGTTTTATGAGACTGTGATAAGCTAGAAAGTGCTGAGGCACAGAAGCTGGATTTTCATTAGTTACAAAACTGATATTCTGCCAAATAGTTAGGATGAAATTTAGTTACACGTGTGTTTTATAGATGCAAATTGAGCAGCACATTTACATAACAGCAATATCTAGTCTAAAAATATTTCCATATGAATGACTGACTTATGCACTCGTGTGTAGCGTGCTTCCTAGATTTTCTTAAATACATATCCATAGAGAATTCAGTGGCTGGGAGAGAGAGAGAGAGATATCACAGAGTTCTTCTCAAGCATTTGTTCCAACAGGAAAGGGCCACATTCAGATCTTCTGAAAATTCCTGCCCCTTGCAACTTCATTTGTGCCTGCTGTCATCAGGGGATTAGAAACTTTGGATTCTTTCAAAAGATAGATAAGAGATTTGTGATTTCTGATTCACTGACCTAAAATGATGCACCACAAAATCCGTTTGCTTTTTTTTTCTGAAGCAGATTAAGACTACCAGCTCAATCTTATTGTTAAGGAAAAATAGAGAGAGATCAAGTGACACACAGAAATAATTAATTCATTTTTAAGAGTTAGAATACTGTATCCAAGTATAAAAAATAAACAAAACAAAACCAACTTTTTAAATAATATAAACCTGAGGGATAGTTATTGTCACAGTTTTGCAAAAATTGTAATAAAGAGGAAAAGATTTAGTCAAAAATAGTGCTGAGCACAACATCAACTGAGTATAAGGTTCCAGGTCCAATAACATGAAATCTTCATAGTGTTGGAGCATCAAAAAATAAAAAAAATAAATAAAAATTAAAAAGTTACCTGGATCAGACATGAACACATTCCCAACAGTCAGAGGCATCCTGTATGCCTGCTCCTCTGTAAATCTTACAACTAAAAAAACATACTTTCAACATTTCATTTTCTGCCTGCACGTGAGTATCTTGGCACTAAATTATGGGAGAAGGTAGTGGACAAATGTATGACAATGGGGCGAGAACGAATAAACTAATAAAATCTCCTGCCTCCAAAGAAAATCTTGATGCTGTTCTTCTCCCACTGTTTGTATGTTATTTACTTACTAAACAAAGGAAAAATTTAATGTAAGGCTTTCAAAACATTTCCAGAATCCAGTATTTTTATAAGCTCCATAAAAATCCGAAAATGTTCAATGAAAGTTTCAGATTTTTTTTTTTAACTATTTCTTGATATTTTCATTATTTTTCTAATAATAATTTGTCTAGTTTTGGGGCCATCCATGTACTGAATCCTTGGCAATAGTACTAACCACATCCTGGCTTTCTTTGTTCTTTCAAAAACACTTTGTCTTCATTCGTCACCCCATTTGCTGTACTGCAACATTTTCTCAGGTAGCTTTCCTTTATCTATTAATAATTACAAAAATTCCAGAGAGATATAAAAAGAGCTTGTAAATTACATCAAATGCCTGTTAGCGTTACAGCATATATGTGTATTCATGTTGGGAAAAGATACTTTCATTTTTACTTTCTTAGTGCAAAGCAAGAGCTGTCTGTTTAAATTCAATTTCAGAACAAAATTGATTTCTGCTTTTAATATGTCAGTGAGAGATGTGGTTGAAACAATTGAGAAGATGCAGGAACCACAATATCTTAATCTTAAATCTGACCGAAGACATAGGTGCAATGTGCTTTTTTTGGTTTTAATTTTTACAGTTAGGAAATATCCATCATTTAGGCAATTGTAATAATATTTTTATTAGTCTTGTTGCAAACAGAAATAGAGGGCATGCTGGGGAAATTCCTGATCATGACATAGAGGAGGAGGACTCTGGAAACAAACCAAGAAGCTGGCCTTCTGATGTTTCATTATTAAAAAGAACTGTTTGGCATGAAGCTTAATTAAACTTCTCACTTGTTAATGGAGGTCCTAGTTGGAACTAGAGCAGGAATAAACATTTCTTGTTTAAATGGAAAGGAAACCATTCTCAGCTTGACTGATTTTTACAGTACTCATGATTAGTCTCAGCTGCAAGTGAGCTGAAAAGCTCTTAAAGACACGTCTGAGAGGTGTGATCCTAAATTGCATGTATATCTCTGTTACAATTTTGCTGAGCGTTTCTAAACACATTCATGCCTGTCTTACATCTTCTATACCAATATATAAACCACTTGTCCATCCGCCCTGTACTGGTCCACATGCACTATAGGAAGTGCAAAGGGAGGACATTTATTTGTGTGTTGTTAGGCAGGAAGGGTTTAAAATGGAATGGTTGAGGAAATGGTAGGTTTTTGTAAGAGCTCTAATAGGGGAACGTCTGTCAAAATGCAAAATTGGGTTTCTTAGATTTTAGTGACAGTGACAATTTTTATCTTGTTGGCATGTTGAAAAGATTCTTTAGAATGACCTGAGCGTTCCCAGGTTTTCTTCATTGGTGCTGATCTCTTCTCTCTGGCCACCAACGAATGCCAGGAGCAGAGGACATGGCAGGAAGATGTGGCAGGGGAGGGTGAGGTTGGCCATGAGGAAAAGGTTCTTGAGGCAGAGGGTGGTGGAGCACTGGAACAGGCTCCCCAGGGAGGTGCTCATGGCACCAAGCCTGACAAGATTCCAGCAGCATTTGGCCAAGGCCCTCAGGGACATGGTGTGAATGTTGGGCTTGTCCTGTGCAGGGACAGGAGTTGGACTCCATGATCACAACATTTGATGAATCTATTATCGTATTTGTGCTGGCTGACACTGTGATGGAGTAGCAGTTACCACCAACTTGCAGATCTAAGCCATTCCCTTCCCTCAGACAGAGCTACTTTCAGTTTCCTAGAAATTTAATTGTCTTTGGCAAATTAATCACCTCAGGTGTGAGTTCTGTATCTAAACTACACTTCACACAGCCTACAAAGCTCTGCTGACCGCATGCCTTTCCCTTAGACTGCAATGACACTTGTGCCTCTTTCTGCACTGTGACTTTAGTTATCCGAACATAACCTGCATGCCCAGTGTAGGGCACACAGTAAAACAACTTAATCGAGTGCCAGATTTAAAATAATGCTTTTTTTAAAAAAAAAAAAACACAAACAAACAAACAAACAAAAACCACCAATATTTCACTGATGTGCACAGTCAGGAACTACAAACTCCTGTGCTGGCTCATCTTTAAAGTCACCTTAGGCCTAGAAATCAATAGCTGGGGCAGGCAGACATGAAGCCTTTGAGACGGCACTATCACCAAGAAAACAGTTTGTTGAATTGCACCCTTGGCTCTCTCACAAGAGTTCAAACTTTTACTGACCAGTGTATCAGAAGTGAAAGTTAGTACCCAGCTTAGAAGGTAGTGACACACAGCACTTCTTTGGGAATATCTCTCCTCTTGCCAACAAATGGAATATTATTACATATATAAAATCAGAGCCAGTGTAGGCTGCAGATACAGTCTTCCCATGTTAACAGCTCACTCTTTAAAAGTCACTTTAAAATATAAGGATCAATATTAAATTATATTTAATGTGTTAAATGCCATAACTTCTTGTAGTGTTTTGCAGGGATGATTTATATGTATTAACTCAAATTAAATGCTCTTTCCAGCCTAGGAATCTGGGCATTTGGTTTAACACAGTGTACACCCCACCAAAATTAAAACTTTGTTTCTCACATTTGTTATAGGACCAGCTCTGTCCAAAGACTTCCGTGTCCTGCTCATGTACAGTAATTGGTGCTTTAGAGAAGATTCTGACTGTGAGGTTTATTTATACCAGGGAGAATAATAGGTGTATCAAATAGTTCCACACAGGAATGAAAAAGATATATCTGTTTTCTAAGCTAAAGGACACTTTATTATATAGTCTGTTTGGTCACCGCTCATAAATGTTTGTATTTTGTTACACTCACCAGAAACTCTTACTTTTTTAGATGTCACAAACTGCTATTTATACTCAGAACTTCTTTTCCCACCTATTTCTTCATCCTCAGAGAGAAGTGCTAGTACAACTAAACCAGCAGTGAAAATCATTATTGTACGTGTTGTCTTGTGAAACTTCTGCTCAGATCTCCTCTGATGAGTTGAAATAGCAGCAGCCATCTGAATGGCACATGACATAGGAGCAGCCAGCCTGAGTCCTGTCTGTGCTGGAATTCATGTGATTAAAATTCCCCATGGAGCAGATGAATTATTTTGGTGAGAAAGGGCAAAAATATTGGGTGCAAACCCCCTCATTTGTAGCTAGTTTAAAAAGGTAACTACAAATATTTTGGCAGATCGTGTTTGTTTTCTTAAAGGAAAAAGTCTTTTAGGAGATCTGAGCTAAGATGCTTTTGAAGTTTTTGCTTATGTGTTTACCCAAACAGGGAGTTTTATTAAAGTTTGTGCATTTACACACCATAGAACAAAAACCTTTCCTGGTTGTACTGCAAATCCAAATAAAATAATCATGCCTTTGTGTAAGAATGAGAAACTGATGATAAACAAAAAGATGAACAAAATAATAAACAAAAGGAAGAAGCTTATCCTCTTCCATTGTCTCATCCGTGTGAATTCTGAAGTGAGGGGCAGAGGGAGAGGAGAACAGAAATAGAATATTCAACATCAGTATTAAAAGTAAAATTGAACTGTAAATATTGCCTCAGTCAGTATTTTTAAAGTATTATTAGTTAAAATACGCACAGGTATGTATAATGTGATAGTGAATCTTGAGACATTAATGTAAGCAAATTTGCCAGGGTAACGATGATCTCGCACGTGCTTTGTAAAGAATGTTTCCTCCCCAAACTTCCTGTATTGCTTCTTTTTATGAGGAAAAGGACAAATATATAATCCACAAATAGCATATTGTGAAAGGGTACAAAACAGTAGTAGCAAAAAATAGCACCTATTGATCTCACAGCCCATGAGCATACTTTTTTCTTTAACAGAGAAAATTAGAATTTGAAAAAATAAACTTATATTAAACTTGTGATATGCTGTCCTATATTTCCCCAAACTTTTCTGAAGTGCATCTACCTTTTGTTTACTTTATTCTGCAAATGTTTTAGGAGTCAGTGCTTCCTCCACTTGCATTTTTAATTGTTATGCTTACTCTGCCAATATATATATTTAGGTCTTGCACCAGCTCTAACTGAACTTAGTGAAAATAAATCCCATAAATATAAATAGGCTCATGACCTTTTCAGCCAGTGTAGCAATCACTGCAATTGCCAATGTCATATAAAAGAACTGACCCATCATCTTTTCCTTAGATTCAATGGTTCAGAAAATCTTCCAATTCATGGATGGCGGGGCCATCAAATTTATGGAGAAAATAAAAAGTGCTCACAATTTGCAGGCAAAGGCAAGAAAACTCTCTTTTTTTCCAAGATAGGAGGTGGGGTTCCCATCTTACACTTTGGAATTACTGCCTATTCAGCCTCCATTTTATCTCACTCAGCTGCATCTGGAATCCAGATAGGTGTCTATTATTATAGGTATCTTCTAGTAGCCCAGGAGAGTGTTGTTTGTTTGGTTTTTTTCTTAAAGTTTTAATAGTATAATCTACTGTGATTTATTTGGAATCTCCATGTCATCAATCAGTCTGGGTGGGGAAAAGTGGAGAATTATAAGGCTTAGTATCCTCTTTGTACTGTATAACTAAAGTTCCCTTAATAAGCCCAAGTCACTAATTACTATTTTGTCTTACATTTTCAAAAAGTAATTAGCAGTTTTGGAGTCCTAAATTTTTTTATACCGAACTTGTGATGCCTTCTATACATGTGTCATTCAGAAAATGATTAAATCTTTCAGAGTTGCCTCCCTAGAAGCACCTTGGTACAGAACATTGTTCATCATTCCTACTCACTTGGTAATCCAGATCTACTTTTCTTTTGTTTCTATATTTTAATTTATTTTTTTTTTCAAGCTCAGTAGAGTTATATATTAGAAAACCTGGGTAAAATCCTCTCTTCTGTTATCTCCCTTTAGCTTCTAGTGTATCTAAAAAATAATCTGTACATTAAATATTCAGAATGGGATCTTCTTTCAATGTACAATAAGAGGTTTGAACTGTTTATATAATATACATGGTCCAAGGGTGTGCATTTTAAAAAATGATCCTTTCACGTCTCTTGGGATGGTGATATCATTCTGGAAATGTCTCAGAAGCAACCTCTTTCACTGTCTACTCCTATTTCTCCTTTTATGCCTCTCAGTGTTTAAGATTTATTGGGACAATGCCCTTAATGATATGCTTTAAATTGTAGTCAGCCCTGAATTAGTCAGACAGTTAGAATTAGGATTAGAATATTTTAGTTGGACAGGCAGTTGGACTGGATGGCTGTTGTAGGTCCCTTCCAACTATTCCTAGTCTAGTCTATTATTCTTCTATTTCAAATATAAAGAAAAGATAATACACAATTAATTATTTTAAAATGTAAACTGTATCCTTTTCAGCAACTGGAAATTATTTTCATTTGTTCTGATTTAGCTTGTATGTCAAACTATGTTTTTCTACATTTTTCCGAGGAACTATACCTATCCTTATTAGAAGTTTAAAATTATATACGAGGTGAAAAGGATATACTGATGAATTCTGCATATAGATCTGTATATATTTCTTTGAATATGCATGTATACATCTATTATTATTATTTTCCTGAAGGAGAGCAAATCATCTGTAAATATTTGATACCAACTAATTATTACAGCATTCACTGAAAACTGAATTTGTGAGAAACCTCATGTCTATTCCCTCACTGTCCTGTCTTCAACTGTGTATGAGTAGGATGGAAAAGAGATGACCAGAGTTAATATTGATTATAAGTAGCTCACAATCACTTCAAACGTTACCATGTGCCTGTGTGCATGGTGAGTTTTTTCAAGGTGCTTTCTGCCTTTTGGAGTTTATAACCCATGGGAAAATGTGTTACCTAATTAGAAGCAGTGTGCTTGATTCTTCATTCTGGCATTTGATCTCACAAATAATGTCTCTGCTCCCTCCAGCCACGGGGCACGACCTTTAGTTTGTTGCTGAGCTTTGTAAAACTGAAGCATGTGGATTCCAGCCTACAGTCTTGGAGCATGTGCCCAGTTTAAATGATAACTAAATCTGCTTTCTGAAAGGCAGAGATTCATCACAATACTTTCCCATCTCCACTGAGTTGATATTGATGCTTGTACTAGTCAGAAAATGATTCCTCTAGGAACAGAAAAAAATCAGATATACTTAAATTCACCTAGTGTGTATTCCCAGGTGTGAGATGGTGTCAAAATGCCAGAGCAGTTCATTTATTTAAAATGAAATTCTTTGGTTATTGATATTTGGATGGCATATATGTGCCAGGGGAAAACAAAACAAAAACAAAAACGAAACCTGCTCTCATGCAAAGTTGAGGTGAATATGAACAAGCATCAGTTTTCAATGGTTTATATGGAAAAACACTAGACAAATGTCTACCTTGTATAAATTGAAAATAAAATCCACTATGTTATTTTAAATAACTAAGGCAGTACACAAAGGTTCATATTAAAGACTTATATTCATGGATCTCAATGTAAACTTCTTCTACAGAGACCTAAATGTCAGAGACAATTTTATTTCTCGCTTTGAGAGAAATGTAGATGAGTTTTGAATTGGTTTTGGGTAACAACCCTCAGTGTTTTGTTATTGCTGGTGCTGCTAAACAGTCTGAAAGCCTCAGTCTGTTATTTGCGTGTGTGTCTCATCCCATGAAACCCTCAAGGGCTTTCTGCACATTTGAGTTTAAATACCCAGCATTTGTAAAATAGATGAAATATAATAGAAAAGGTATATTAATATTTAAGGTAAACAAGCTTCCTAGCTAAATTTAAGAGATGAAATTCCACATCAGGGGTTTGGAGGAGCAGCTTAACATATGGTAATTATATGAAGTGAACTACATAACATCACAGGTTTTAAGAGGTCAGGAAGGGAATTTAAATGTTCAGCACCTATAAATGAGGTTGAATTTTGAATGGCCCAACTCCTGTTTAGGCAT
>NW_010297407.1:56055-107276 GCF_000700745.2 Antrostomus carolinensis | reverse complement strand
TCTTTTCCAAACAAACTATTCTATGATTCTAAAATCTTTCTGAAGCAATTCTGAGATGGTGAATCTGATTAAAACTATAAAGAGGTTTTTGGTTTTTTACTCATCTCTTTTTACTCATCTTCTTTCTCTTGAGAAAACATCTAATGTTTTCTCAATGGACTTAGCTAAAGAATTTCTCTCCTAATCTGTTTGAAATAAGACCTTTTTTTTTTCATGTTTAGTAGTAAGAAAAAATGAATTGGAAGTGTTCCTCCAAATTCTCAGGTTGGCCAAAGAGAAGCCAAAGGAGAGGAAGGAATGCATGCAAAGATAAGGAAGAGGACAGTGAGAGGAGAACAGAAGTGTATTTTATTTCTCTGTAATCTAGAAGCTGGATAATGCTTGATTTTGATCCATGATGTTTTTTATCTCTGGTGTGCACATCTTTTTTTTTTCATTGTCTAAATTACTTTGCTAGGAGTCCTGCATGGTCAGGCCTGTAGCTGTTCATTTTACCACAGCTAAAATGAAGCTTATCTTCCACTTTAATCTTACTGCGCAGTAAGGAGAATTGAGTATCATGAAACGTGTATCTTTGGAAGACTGAGTAGGTTACCCTCCTGAAGACTGAGACCTCTAGACTTGTAAAATAGGTTAAGTGAAAACCTACATACAAAAGTGTTCGTGCAAATGGACACACACTCTGTGTTACAACATTAATTGTTAATTATAATATGCTAGAAGGGTATTATTAATGCCTTCTTGAGAAGAATGATGATGCAGTATGCGTTTTGTGACTGCCTCAATGTATCTCCCTACAAAACCAAAAAATCTTTCTATGTTTTTCTTACCAAATGCTGTTAATGTTTCCCCTCTGAACTTGAAAATGCAATGTCAAGTACAAACAACAGAAGTCTTGGAGATGTTTGCTCCAGCCAAGTTTTTTAATCCACCAAAAGTAGTTGTCTGTTCATGTTTTGTTTGGGCTACCCTGGCCTCTCTTCTTTCTATGTCTGTGGAGCCAAGGAAGAAATGCATGTTTAAAACTCTTGTAAGCCATCTTACAATTCTAATGCCATAACAGTCAGAGAAAATTGCACACGCCAGTAGCTTTTTCTGAAGATCCTGAGCTCTTAGAGTTTAGAGCTTCACCTTCCCAGACCCCTTTACGTATGGGGACTTGGCCATCATCTTAACTTTCTGAAAACAGAAGGGATGATTAGGGGACAGAATTAGTATGTCTTCTCTCAGAGAGAAGATACTGCATGCTAAACTGCAGTGCAGTTTAGCGTCTGTTGCATTCTATGCATCTGCTTCCTTTTATTCCCAGAGAGGCTGATATGTCTGTACAACTTTGTGATGGCTGCTGTCACTTCAAACTCTCCAATGTTATAGGTGCTGTATTTTCACCAGAGCCAAGTGTTGCTACAAGCTTTCACAGGGGAAGCTAGTTCAGAGACTCAGCTGTCAAAATCTCTCTTGTTTTGGGAGCCTTCCTTCTTGTTTGGAGAACATACTAGAGGAATATCCTTCACTTTGAAAAGTAGAGTTCTAATTCCTATTCTCATCATTGGAGCCTGGACAGAAACTTGGCTGACTTGCAGCTAGGTGTTTCTCTTAGTCTGAGCTGAATTGCTCTCCAAGCTTCATTGATTTAACCTCAAAATGTATTTAGTCCTCACCTTCATGGCTTTGGGTGGGAATGTTGCCCAGAGTGAAGAGGTGAATTGAATGTTCAGGGAACACCAATTAAAAAACTAGGCCACTATTGACTGAAAGTTTTTTCTCTATGCACAGTCTTTTCTATGCTTTTGTTAATTTAAGAACAGTGGAATTTTATGGAAATACTGTCGCTAGTTCTTTTCAGAGACAAGACGTGAGTCTAGATGAATCTTTGATCTGGCAGATTCACGTGTTACTGGGACAATTTATTGCTGATGAACTTGGAAATGGTGGGTGTTGATATGTCCAGACAGAAAAACAAGAGTAATTTAAGTGGTAGCTTCTGTTACGACCATCAGAGACAAAATGTGTGTCCAGTGCGGAAGGTAATTTCTTGTATTTGCTGTTTCCCAGTTTGTTTGCTTTATTCTTCATTTGTAAATAATAACTTTTCCCATACAAATTACACTGGTTTATTTTTATATGAGCTATCCTGAACTGACCATAGATATAATTTCTTATTTCTATCATGTTTTACAGTGAATAACCCTATACCTTCCAACTTGAAGTCAGAAGCTAAAAAGGCAGCTAAAATATTACGAGAATTTACAGAAATAACTTCCAGAAATGGGCCCGATAAAATCATACCTCGTGAGTAAAGAAAATGTTTTGATTCAGCTAAAACCTCCAGCACTCCCCTGTGTTGCAGTCGTGCTCTCTTTACCAATTCCGTCTGTTTTCACTGACCGTAACTTAGAGGCAAATGAAGATCTGAGGTGCCATAAATATTTTGGAAGTAAAGGGGTTCAGTTTGCTCTATTCTAGGCAGACATTACTTACTGGGAGGGGTCTTTTGCATGTTTACAATCACAGAGTATCTGCACAGGAGGGCTTCCCTCTGAGGCAGATGGACTCTCATGCTCACCCTGTGAATGTCTGTTTTTAAGGGAGAACCAGGAATAGGAGCTCGAGCATCTGTGTTTATTAGAATTAGGTAGATGAAAATAAGTTCAGGCAAAAAAATCAGTGTGCATTTCTCCTTTGATACTGATTAAACACTATTTGCTGCTGTCGTCTTTATTTTTGCAACTGCTACTCTGTGTTTCTCCTAGTGTCTTACTTCATCTGGTGTTGCTGTTTGTGGCTTTAAATTTATAACTATTGTGTTCCAGAAGGTCTATAATAAGACTTGCAGGATGATGACAGTATTTGCCACAAACACAGTCTAATGATATAAGCTGATGAGGCTGCTGTATGTTGTTGCGATTTAAATTCAGACTCCTCAAAAAAAATCTGTAGAGGCATGAATGTCAACTGTTCACTCCCTCTTTGTCTTGCTAAGTGTGCTCACACACAATGTTCTTGGAAGTAAGCAAACTAATTCTGTATGACCTAACTGGAATAGCTGAAGTAGTTGTGGCAGTGTAGAGATCCGTGCAGGTTAATGCAACCTACAGCTGGCTTTGCAGTTGATTATGAAGTGGAGGCGTCATTGTCAGTTCAGCTTTATTTCAGTTTTCTTTAAGCTTTTCCTTTGATTATTTGACACTTACATGTTTAAAATTGTTAAATATAGAGTTTTATTTTCCCCTTCTCTTAGAACTTCTCTTACAAGATCTTGAATAAATGTTTTTTGTTTCAGCTCATGTAATAGCTAAAGCGAAAGGCCTTGCAGTTTTGTCCGTGATCAAAGCTGGATTTTTGGTGACCGCTCGAGGTGGAAGTGGAATTGTATTAGCTCGTCTTCCTAATGGAAGTAAGTTAATATTTTCCTTTTGTACTTCATGGAATTAAAAGAAAAAAAAAATTCCTCATTATTTCTTTTCATAGCATGAAACACAAGATGTGTGGAGTCAAGTCAATAGGTAACAGTAGGTTTGAAAGCTGATTTCAGAATTTTGTACCTGCTTTTGACCAGAGGTAAATGCTTTTACTATCTTTGTAGAAAAGGGTGAAATAGGAAAGTATATAATTTAAAACTCAATAGAAGAATCAATTATATTCAATGATGGATAACTGTATGATAAATAACTTGTAACAAAGATTTGCTTTTTTTAATATTTAGTTCTTGTAACATGATAAAAATTCTGTAAATTTGTCTTGTTTTGCATAACAGCCTGGTCTGCTCCTTCTGCAATAGGAATTGCTGGCCTTGGTGGTGGATTTGAAATTGGAATTGAGGTATGATTTTACATTTTAAATACCTGTTGGTAACTTTTTGCAAGAAATTAAAATACATTGACAAAGATCTAAATGTTAGTGAGATAGTAGAATCTGTTTTCCTCTTAGAAAAAAAACTATTATAAAATTCATTTATACAAAACAAACAAGATGACGGTTTTGATCCTATCAGTCTAATTGCTTTAAGAGATTTAAATTAAAATAAGTGACATAACAACTATTTCCTTGATTTCTTACTTCTAGCAGACTGAATTTTTCCCTTATTAAAAGCTTCCAGTAATAACACATAATAAAGCCAGTTGGAGTTAATTAAAAGTATCCTATGCTTAATACTGTATCAAATGCTTTGTTAGAGAGCACAAGGAGTCCGTCTGGCAAGAAACAGTGGAAGTAATTGAAGGTGGAGTAAAAGGATGTCTAGCTAATGCTACTGTACTTCATGTATTTCCTAAACAAACTTCTGATTACTGACTTCACCATTCAGTTTGGGAGCACTAAAACTGATGGTGTCTCCTCTAAAGGAATGCTACAGAAAACAAGCTGGTTTCTAGCCAGCAGAAATGATTACGTAAGGGACTCTCAACATGTTTAGAGAAATCCTGTTGATCTGAGCCCTGACAACTCTCTGCCTCCATTTCCCGGCTCCTCTTCCTCACAGGTCCCTTACCCTTGTTTGTTTCCATCTCTCTTCTTTCTTGCCCTAGCCTCCAGTCCTGTCCTCTTCTTTTCTTTCCGTTTAGCTTCTATTCTGCTGATTCCCAAAAAAAATCAAAGTACCAGTACACTGCTAACAAGGTCTCTTGCTATGGACATTCTAGTCTTCAGAAGAATCCATGCATAGCTGATCTAGGCGGTCCATACCAGCCTCCAGTATGTCTTCTACAACTAACTAGCTATCTCTGTCCTGACAGCCAGAGTCCTGACAGTCAGCCAGCACTCACATAATGAGCAACAGATCAATATTTTATTGTATCCTCATTTAATCACTTCCATCTGATATTATTTGTTTTTTTCTGAGCAATCTTGTGCCCTTCATTTGAAATTTTACTCAGCTTACAAAATACTGTTTCCTTACTGGCATTGTAACACAATCTTATTCACTTCTTCTAGGGAAGAGATGCTGTTCAGAAATACTGAAGTGGCTTAGGAGCCCAGAGTCCAATTTCAGTATTCTTTTAGCCATATATAAATGTAAACCTTGTAGAAATTGGTTGAAGCTTATTCTTGTAGGAGAGATTATAGTTGAAATAGTTGTAGTGGTACTTATGGGTGACTTTAAACAACAAGAAGAAAATTACAGACCTCAGAAGTCATAGTATTTGCATGTTTTTCCAAGTGAAACTACTTAGTACCTCAAATTAAAGACCAATTTTAATATTCATCTAAATATTTTCCTTGAAGGTTTTCTCATTAAGCATTCATTTATCTTTAGCTGTAAATTCATCCTCTTAATGGGCAAAAGCAGGTAGCAGCATCCTGAATGACATTCTCTCTCCATCCTTGGATGATTTAGCAACTACCCATGTCAGCCATCTTTTGTTTGGGATGGGGTGGAGGTTACGAGGGGGCTAATAACAAAGGCCTCTCTTACACTGTGTGTAATACTTCTGGGCCAGCCTTATTTTGCAAATAATCTGGTATTTCCTCTTGTATTCCCTGCTGTCACTTTTTGGAATCTGGGGTAAGTTGAAAGTTTTTTCTGAACCTGGATTTCAGTCAAGTCCGTCAGATGAAAGACCAGGCACGGTAGTCCTTGGGTACAGATATCTGTTGAAAAGATGATTCATCATAGTAAGCTACAAAAGTGTCATCTACTCTGTTGAACAGGCTGCAGTATTTTTTTTTCAATAGATGTGGTGTGTTTACTGAGCTTTCAGGTAAGATAGAGTGATCTTTATAGGACCATGCATGTGTTTGAAAGGCTTTTTCCTTCTTTAAAATGCTTCCTAGTTTGGGAAAAAGAGTTGTAGGAGACTTCTATTGAAATTTGTTAAATAGAAGAGAGTTACAGTTTTACAGTACCGATGGTAATAGGCATCAACTTAAACAGTAGTAGTTCTTTGATATGTGCATCTTATGTCACAATCTGGGCAAATAGTCTTTTAAAAATAGTTATTTTCTTTTTTTTTTCCATTTTACATTTGAATCTTTTAAAAATACTTTGTTATCTCTTCAGTTATTTGATTTAATAGTTTCTTGAAGAAACTGACTGCATTTCATATATTCAAGTCTTAAAAAATTAAACATTAATTCATATATGTATACACATTATCTATTAAACTTCTGATTTTCTGTCAAGAAAATAAAATTTTGTCAGTAACAGGAAAACCTGTATACTTTTTAATGTTTATCCTTTAGATGGTAATTTTTGTTTACTAAGTTCTGTCTTTCTGGTATTAATTCAATTACAGAAGGATCAAAATTGTTTTCTTAATCTGATCTTTCTTCACATCTGAAAATGCCTTCATAATTGGTTGCAAAAGCCATAGAAAAATAAAATTCGTTGATTAGGAAATTTTGCATTAAAATAGAGTTTCTGTTACAGCTATTGTTTATCATACTGACCATATCAGTGCTTGGAAAAAAAAAAAAATCAGTCAAATTTTATTGAAGTGGGAGAAGGGATTTTTAGATTCAAAATACCTTGCAGAAAAGAATCAACTTTGTTATGAAAACCACTTCAAGTGAATCCTCTGCAAGAAAGGAAGTAATTCTTTGACAGAACAAGAGATTCTCATTTGATTGAAAACCTTGATAAATCTGAGCTAATTTTCATTTTGGGAAGGGAATATCTTTGATACTCCCACCTGTGTTCCTGCAAAATGGAAGATACTTCTCCCATGGCATTCTAACTTTCTTCTTAAAAAGCATAGTACTTTGATATTTTATAGGTATCAGACTTAGTGATAATTTTGAATCATGAAAGAGCAGTAGAAGCTTTTGCCAAAGGAGGGAATCTTACACTTGGAGGAAATCTTACTGTGGCAATTGGACCTCTGGGGAGGTGAGTAAAATACCTTCCCAGTATGGGGTAGAATTAAATATGGTAGATAGTTTTTTAAAGCCGTATATAAACATTGATGTGACTTTTTTTGATATGTTACAAAACAGCTTGTGCAACCTGTATGTTAATTGGACCATATTGTTTTTGTAGCGTTCAATCACCTTTTCAATCACTTGTTGCCTTTTTTCTTTTTTTTTTCTTTTTTTTCTTTTTTTTTCTTTCCTGATAAAGGCATTTATTGGTAAAAGGAAAGTGTTCCAAGATTTATTCTCTTTTGGAGGAGACTGCTTGGCTAGGCTCAATAAAGAGCACAGGTGCTACCGTGCCTGACTGAGCTATGAGTTTCATTACCTGTGGGTCTGTGCTTTCTGTCACCCCAGATCTGCTGGACAGTAAATAAAAAATACACTAAATAATTACTTTTAAACCTTAAGTGCTTAAGTCAGCTTACTTTGAAGGATAAGATGTTATAATCACAGAATAATTTAACTTGGAAGGGACCTTACCTACTCCAACCTCCTTCTCAAAGCAAGATCTGTTAGGACTCCAGGTCAGGTTGCTCAGGCCTTTGTTCCAGTTTGGTCTTGAAAACCTCTGAAGATGGAGACTGCTCAGGCTCTCTGGGCAATGTGCTCTACTGTTCAGCTGTCCTCATGGTGAAAAATTTTGCTTTACATCCAGTCAAAACATTTATTGTTTCAATTTATGTCCATAGCTTTTTATCCTTCCACTATACACTGCTATAGACAGCGTGATTTCATATTCTTGATTGCCTCTTCATAGATACTTGAAGCTGCTGTTAGGTTCTTCCTAAGTCTTCTCTTCTCCAGGCTTACTAAGCTCAGTTGCCTCAGACTCTGCTCATGGGACAAGTGCCTTCTTATGCTTTTTTTTTCTTTTAGAGTAAGTTTTTACTGATGTCTTTTCATCTTTTCTGACAAAATAAAAGGATAAGATGATACCTTTTCCATAGAAGAGGAAGATCTGTGGATCAGAGGAGGGCAGTGAATGTCATCCGCCTTTCAGAGGCGTTCAGTGTGCTGTCCTGTAACATCTCTGTGTCCAAGCTGGGACATTGTGGCCTAGGTGTCAGGGCAGGGCAGACTAGCAAATAGGTGAAAACTGGATCATCAGGCTTGAAAAATAGTGGTAGATGATTCATGTTGTAGTCAGAAGCCAGGTTTCTGTGGAATTCCTCATGAGACTCTTCTGGGACCTCTCCTGCTTGATATTCCTATCGGTGACCAGGAGGAGCAGATGCAAAATATTCTCTTCAAGTTTGAAGATGACACGAAATCAGGGGGTGCAGCCAATACACTTCAAGGTAGGGCTACCATTCAGAGCAATGGACCTGGAGAGTGCAGAGGAAGGATCCAATGGGAAACCTCATTAAACAAGGACAAATACTACGTTCTGCACTCTTGGTTCAATGAACCCTCAGTAGTTACGTAGGCAGAGCCTGCTGGGCTGAGTCACTGCCCTATTGAGAAGGTGCTGGAGTTCTGGTGGGCAGTAAGTTGAGCCAGTAGTGCATCCTGACAGCAAACAGTGTAGGGGGCTGCATCAGCAGAGCTGTAACCAGTAGATAAGGGAAGTGATTGTTCCCCTTTACGTGGCACTTCATAGACTGTGCCTAGAATATTGTGTTCAGTTTCATTCCTGCAGTACAA
Organism: Antrostomus carolinensis; assembly: GCF_000700745.2. NCBI lineage: Eukaryota > Metazoa > Chordata > Aves > Caprimulgiformes > Caprimulgidae > Antrostomus > Antrostomus carolinensis. The sequence continues at coordinate 98,780 of NW_010297407.1, read as the reverse complement.
GAAAGATGTTTGTAAACTTCAGTGTGTGCAGTGAATGGCTACCAGGATGGCCAAGGACATGGAGCACATGAACAATGAGGCTGGGGGGAGCTTGGCTTATTTAACCTGGAGGAGAGAAGACCTTGAGGTCTTCTAAGAGGCTGCATTCTCAACAAGGGATTGCCAAGAAGAGAAACTCCAGTTCTTTGCTGAGGTGAATACCAAGCAAGTGAGAGATGGTAGTCATAAATAGAAACAAGGGAGATTCTGACTGGATATGAGAAAATAATTTTCAACATGAGTATAACTGAGCACTGACAAAGGTTGCTCAGAGTGTCTGTGGAACCTATGTCTTTGGAAGTCTTCAAAAACTGGCCAGACAAAGCCCAGAGCAACCTGATCTCAATTTGATGTTGTATCCATTTTGAGCAGGAGGTTGGGGTGGCTGATTGCCTAAGGTATCTTCAAACCTAAAATATTATGTGATCCTGCATGGGACAAAAATTGTAATCTTCCAGTTCTGCTGAGGTCTGATAAGGCCTTATTTTAAATATTTTGTGCAGTTTTGGGCACCAGAAAATCAAGGAAGATCCAAGTCACCACACACATAATCAAATAATTTTAAAACATTATTAAAACATGAGTTAATAATTTTCAGACTTCTGAATGCAAGAGGAGGTCTAACATGGAGCATTCACCTGAGGCAACGTTGTTCCGTGCTTCAGAGGAAACCTTATCAAACAGCTTACTCTGTACTGGGTCCTGTCTGAAGTAAGAACTGAAAATGGATTTCAAGTCTGACCCACTTGAATATATTCAGTAGAGTTTGTAAGAACAGAGGGAAGTGAAGCTCTTACTGACTTTTGGTAGGATTAAAATAAAAAGACAGTTGCTCTTCATTTTGCAAATGAAGCCATATTGAAGAATGTCACCCAAAACTTTTTTCCTTCTAGAAACTTAGAAGGGGATGTTTCCCTGAGAAGTTCTGCTGCTGTCTATACATACTGCAAATCACGAGGACTGTTTGCAGGTGTATCTCTGGAAGGAACTTGTTTAATTGAAAGGAAAGAAACAAATCGCAAGTAAGTTCTCTTGAAATCTAGAAGTTTCAGTGAAGGCATAGTGACATAATGAACTAGGACACATTCAATCTGGAAAAAGTTTGTTGTGAGAACATACTGTGCTGAGTTTTTACTTTCTTGAGGGGCAAGGGTTACTTCAATTTAGACGTACTGGAATGGGTATTGAGATGATGCTGAAGGTTTAGAGATTATATATCTGTGGCAGGTTGACCTTAGCTAGCCACCAGATGCCAACCAAGCTATTCTCTCACTCCCCCTTGCTCAAGTGGACGGGGGGAGAAAATATGACTTGTGGATTGAGATAAGGCAGGGAGATCTCTTACCAGTTACTGTCTCAGGAAAAAAAAAAAAAAATGGACTTGGGGAAATTAATTTAATTTATTGCCAGTTAATAAGAGATTAGGATAATGAGAAATTAGAACAAATCTTCCCCCTTCACCCCACCCCTCCCTTCTTCCTGGGCTTAACTTCTCTTCCAACTTCCCTACCTCCTCCCCCTGAGCAGCGCAGAGGGATGGGGAATTGGGGTTGTGGTCGGTTCATCACATTCTCTGCCGCTCCTTCCTTCTCACGCTCTTGCCCTGCTCCAGCGCATGGTCCCTCTCACAGGAGACAGTCCTCAAACTTCTCCAATGCGAGTCCTTCCCACAGTCTGCAGTTCTTGAACTGCTCCAGCCTGGGTCCTTTCCATGGGGTGCAGTACTTCAGGAACAGACTGCTCCAGTGTGGGTCCCCCATGGGGTCACAAGTCCTGCCAGCAAACCTGCTCCAGCATGGGCTCCAGTCTCCATGGGTCAGCAGGTCCTGCCAGGAGCCTGCTCCAGCATGGGCTTCCCATGGGGTTACAGCCTCCTTCAGGCCTCCACCTGCTCTGACATGGGGTCCCCCGTGGGCTGTAGGTGGACATCTGCTTCACCATGGACCTCCATGGGCTGCAGGGGGACAGCCTGCCTCACCATGGTCTTCACCATGGGCTGCAGCGGAATCTCTGCTCCGCTCCTCCCCCTCCTTCTTCACTGACCTTGGTGTCTGCAGGGTTGTTTCTCTCACATATTCTCACTCTTCTCTCCCAGTTGCTGTTGTGCAGCGTTTTTTCCCCCCTTAAAAATGTTATCACAGAGGTGCTACCACCATCACTGGTGGGCTTAGCCAGCAGCAGGTCCGTCTTGGAGCCTGCTGGAACTGCCTCTGTCCGACATGGGGGCAGCTTCTGGCATCTTCTCACAGAAGCCACCCCTGCAAGCCCTACCCCTTACCAAAACTTTGCCATCTAAACCCAGCACAATATTGTAGAAGTTACATATTGAGGTATTTACTTCATAATGAAAAATATTATTTTAGGCCACTTGAAAGAAAAAAATAAATCTCGTTTATATCTCTCTGATCTTGAGAAAACAGAATAGAATCATAGAATCGTTTTGGTTGGAAAAGATCTTTACGATTGAGTCCAACCGAACACTGCCAAGACCACCACTAAACCAAACTGAACAACCCCAGTTCCCTCAGCCTCTCCTCATAAGGCTTGTGCTCTAGACCCTTCACCAGCTTCGCTGCCCTTCTTTGCACATGCCGTACTCAGCTTATGGAATGCTGCTTTCTTCGTGCGACCTATTAAGTTTAAAGTCCAAGGAACCTCTGGGTGTCCTGCGCTTGTATGTTCTGTGTTTATGAAAACTTTGGTTCTGCTGATATTAGCCAAGGCTAATACTGATTTCAGTGACAGCATGTCAGTAACTTCTAGCTGTCTCTATTCATAAAATCGGGGTTGCAGTGTTTCCATTAAGGAATTTCACTACATCATTAAGGAATCTATCCCAATGTTTTGCAAAAGTGTTGTGTGTTTCTTCAGTTTGCTGTGTGACTGGCTTTCACATGGTCTAGCTGATGCATACCGCGTGACAAGGAACAAAATATTACTGGTTAAGAACATTTTGAAATAAGATAGTAGGTAGGCATTCAGGTTTGCTACAGTTACTTATCATTCCACGTTTACTGCATTGAACTAGTTCTGTCACTTCTCAATAAATGATCAGTAGGAGAAATGCAGGACCAAGGAGGAGAGGGGGAACATTTGCACAAGGTTAATCTATCTAGACATTGAAATGTAATGGTGATCAAATACCTGCAATCTTTTCTTTTGCGTCAGGTTTTATGGGCAGGATATTCGTGCTAGTGCCATCTTGCTTGGTGATGTGCCTTTTCCTGCTCAAGCAGAAGATCTTTATGAAACTCTGGCATCCTTCACTGAAGTATATGAAAATGAAGAGCAAAAGAATAATCCAGGAAAAGCTGTAAGGGAACAAAGAAGGGTTTGTGCACCTCTTTTTCATGTAGGCTTTTTCTGTTCCTGAACTGTTCCTGGTCAGTGGTAACGTTGATGTTCACATGGCATTCTTAACTTTTCTGTCGGATGCTTAAAGGCGTAACACATTGCAGGTACTGCATGAGGGTAATACATTCGTTCAAGTATTGCCATGGTAGGTTCTTCTGGACAAGAATGTTGCTGGTTTTGCTTTGCATCCTCCAGAATAACAAAGTATGTCCTTGTTTTTCTAATACTACATAATCAAATCTGAGGTGATGATTAGAAAAGTTTATTCAGCTATTCCTAATCAAGTTAATTTGCAAATAATGAGCATACCAGGTTTGATATAGATACTCTTCATTTTTCTACCTTTTCTGTCTTCCATTCAAACAATCACATTTATGATGTAAAACTGAGAACTGTAGAAGATGTTTTTTTGTAGATGTTGATGTTACTGGTAGACAATTATTTACTTTCATCTTTGTTAAACCCATAGTGAATTACTTTATAGTCATGTGTATGTCACTAGTTCTTTAGTGTGCTTCTTGAATTCGTACAATTTCAGTGGAGAAAGAGTGATGGTTTTGGGTTGGTTTTTTTTCAGTGTAACTTAACATACCTCTGGGTTCTGAAGTTACAATCTACTTCCAGATGTGATGCAACTTTTTATAACAATTTGTACATTTTAGGTAAATGACCCACCTGCTAGACCATCATCAAGACCAGAGCCACCTAAACCCACTGTTAGACCAACACCACCAGGTTAAAAATATTTTGATAATGATTAATTTATTCTACATATAAAATTAGAGTATTAAAGGTAGTGATTGTTTTGCAATAATTATAATAGTAGTTGTCTCCATGTGTTTGTATTGTTACTGAAGTCTGTAATAGTCCAAAGAAATCATTTATGTTTATTGCCCCATGGTACAATGAAACTTCTTAGTAAAAAAAGTAGTCCTACTAGAAACTGCTAGTCCTCCTCCTATAAATTTCTGGTTTCTAGAAAACTTAGTTTCTTTTTTAGGTTGTCATTATATTTTCCTAGGTAGAGGTCTTACAGTAGAGCAAAGGAGGCAGAGTTTTGGGTCCATTACAGTTTGTCTACCAAAGTGCTCTCACTGAAAGTGAGTCTTTACTGTGCAGCTCCTGTTGTTAACTTGATTTATTTCTCTGAACAAGGATATAAGGCAGAGTCCTTATTTCTTTCTTCTGTACTGCTCCTTAGATAACTACAATCATTTTATAACTATTGAACATGTATTAGAAAAGCAGTATATGAAATATAACAATATATGTTAGTATATCGTGTTACTTGCTACTTTATTTTCTCTTTCAGCTAAAAAGAATACAAACAAACTTTATCCTGAACTTCCAAATGATTATGCCTCTGTGGGTAAGTACTAAGCTTGCACATATTTTGTTAATGCAGTGTGGAATTGAAGAAGTCCTAAAAATACTTTGGAAGACATTTAACAATATCTGGCCATACATATTTTTCTTTATTGTCCATGTTTTAAAATGAGATTCAGGTCTTATTTGCCCTCCTGAAAATATTTCATAAATGTGAATCTTATTCCCTGGCTTTACATTCCAACAGCATTGTTCTTTTTCTGAACAGCAAAAGTTCTTTTATTTTAATCAGTGATCTTGAAAAATGCACTGAAAGTAGTAACTGTTTTATGTTACCACCTAACTGAAGTTAAAAAGAAAGCTGATATAATAAGCTTGTGTGCAAGTCCTTATGCAAGGTACTGTAACTCCTGTTTTAATTAAAAAGTGCTTCCACATGTCATATCTGATTATGTTGTCATAAACACAGATTTCTGTTGCAGTTATTCTCATTGAGGTTTTTATATTGAGTTGAGGTAACTCTGCATACTACTTGTTGTTCTATTCTGATTCTCTTAAGTTTAAAGCAGTTTCAGCTCTAACAGGAGAATGTTACTCTGTAGTATTTGCAATGTAATTCAAAATGTGGGGCCCATCATCTGGAAATTTGTGATCTGTTAGGAAAAAAATTTATTATAAAATGGTTATGTTCATTTGGCTGCTATAGTGTTCTCTCCCACCAGGAGTCTCATCTGTCACAGGTAAAAGACTGTTATCTGTTTCAAAGTCAGTGAAATAAATTATTTCTCCCATGAAATACAATGTCCATTTGATAAATAAATGTTTTGGTGGTCTCTGCTACTATCAAAACCAAGACCAGGGCATTCTATATTACACATTAACTTCTCCAACATGAGTCCTTCCCACAGGCTGCAATTCCTCACAAACTGCTTTAGCATGGGTCCCTTCCATGGGGTGTAGTCCTTCAGGAGCAGACTGCTCCAGCACAGGCTTCTCACAAAGTCTTGGCCTTTGGGCGCAGCCTCCCACTCTGGCATGGGGTCCTTCATTGGCTGAAGTATGGATATCTGCTCCACCATGGACCTCCATGGAGCGCAGGGGGCAGCCTACCTTACCATGGTCTTCACTACAGGCTGCAGGAGAATCTCTGCTCTGGTGCCTGGAGCACCTCCTCCCCCTTCTTCACTGGCTTTGGTGTCTGCAGAGTTGTTTCTCTTGTAGCCCACCCCTCTCTCTGGTGCAGGTTGCTGTGTTGCCCAGCAATTTTTTTTCCCTTTCTGAAATAAGTTGTCACAGAGGCACTACCACTGTCGCTAATGGGCTCAGCCTTGGCCAGCAGCAGGTCTTACTTGAAGCCTGAGAAGCTTCTAGCAGCCTCTCAAAGGAGCCACCCCTGTAGCCCCTTCCCTGCTACCAAAACCCCACCACACAAACCCAAGACATCTGTACTCAGCATGTCATCCAAAAAGAAAGAGGCTATTAAAAGCCATTAAAACTGAATGTTCTCAGTCTTAAAAACCCCTGAGCAATTGAGAAGAGGTTTCCAAAATAGCTGGAAAAACTTGCATTTGCTGTATTAGAGGGAGTTCTTCCATTCAGATGCAAGTAACAAGGTAAAAATCTTCCAGAGCCATCTGTTGATGACTTTCAAGATTATTTAAAATCAAAATGTAGACTTAGTCAGTCTACTACTGAGGTTTCCCAGTGATTTCTAGCAAGACACAAGCTTGTCTTTGATGAGTGCAACAGTAGGATTTTCTGTAAATGACACTTCTTGCAAATGTTATTTCATGGTAAATTTCTGTTTACTTTACAAGCTTGGCAAAGTATATTTTGCTTTCTATTGCAGATTGTATTTCCATAGGTAACAGTTCAAATCCTATCTGAATCCACAGAAGTACTCTATGTTTCTAAAGGCTAAAGAATTGTTCTTACCACAGGGAAAAATCAAGGTTGAAGTCAGTTGCCCTGATGAGTGTCTCTTAATACCATAGCCTACATGCATGTTGATGGGAGGCTGGAAAAGAGTTGCAGTCCCTTTCACATCAGTAACAAAGGGTGTGTTTATGCTGGGTAATGGAATAGAAGGAGCCTTAAGGCCATACCTTCTGTCAGTGATCTCTTCCTGCCTGTTTATAGTCCAGATGATTTCAACAGAGCTGCCAAGCAGCTATAGCTTGTACTAGCCAATCTTTATTGCAGGATTAGTTGCTGCAACGGATGTTCTACAGTGATCTGAAAAAAACAGCTAACATTTTTTGCATTTTTCTAGGCTTTTTTTAAAAAAAGTTATTAGATCACTAACAGAAAAGTGCATGAAACTAATCTTTAGGAAGCTACATTTTAGGTATAATGGCTGGTGCAGGGGTAGGTTTTGATGATGAGCAACAAGCTTTTCTGGGTTGCCAGTAGTAAGGACTTACTTTTGGGTGGGGAAGGGGAAGGTTGGTATTGTGTTATGAGGCTTTGGTTTTGCAACAGTTACAAAAGTAGTATCAAGGATGAAACTTTAATTCTTCTTATTAGATGGAAGAAGAGCTAGACTCGTGGATGAAACATTTTTAATTATTTTATGTGGACCTGAATTATCTAAATAGGTAATGTAATATAACCTATTTAAAATGCAAGAAGAATGTTAAATGAAAACATGTTTTCCTAAACTGATAATGTGATACTTGAACTCAGATGCAAGTAGATTGTTTTCATGTAACTGAATAATACCTAAGGTAATGCATTTAGTTGTAAAATGAGGTTCAGTAATGGTTTAAAATGTTTCCAGAAACTTGGAAATACCACAGATTTTGATTTAAAAAAAAATATAAATTATTATTTGCAGAGACCTTTTACAATTCTGGAAAAAAAAACTAGTAGCTGATACAGTTATTGTGATTCAGTGAAGTATAAAGTTTCTACTATAGTAGAGATTTTTCTAGAGACTGTTCAGATAAAGAACTGAGATTTGATTATGAATATGAATGTTCATTCCTCCTCCCGTACTAGATTTGCAGCTTCGTTTTTCTACTTGTTCCCTCTCTGTTGTACAATCTAATAAAAGGGCTGACTAGTCCTTCCAAGCTTTATTACTGCAATCTTCTAGCTTTACTTTATCTGGATAGAAGGTTTCTGCAGATTTCTGTGCCACATCTGTAATATAAATGACCCATGGTTCTTTAGTGAACTACTTGGCCATTGTAGACTCAAGAGAAGTTTATTTTATTAGGGCAGTTTTTTTAGATACATTAGGCTGATAGTTTGTCACACTAGAGTGTCTAATCCTAGATATTAGTTCTTCATTAGTGTTATGATTTCTGGTTATTTCTGCTTGAGGTTCTGCCAAGGAGCAGCAAGTAACCAAAACTGAAGATAAATGGTTATTTCACTTAGCTGTCTATCCTCCTAACAGTTTGTTGAATACTGTGCAATTCTGAAAACATTGCAGTGATATGCTTTCCCAACTGAACTGGTAGCAGCAGAAGTAGTGGCCTACTAGTAAAAGCAAGAGCTGGGTTAAAGTGAATGTTGGTGAGAACTGAATCATTAATAGGCAATTAGTTCAGAATCAGAAGTCAGATATTTTTTCACTTTTTCTTTAGCTCAGCTAACCAGAAAAGGACTGGTTCACATGTTTGGAAAAGAATCACTGAAAATTGCCAAGGTGCTGAAACAATCAGGAAACTGACTTGAGGCAGGAATGGGGATCAAAATGCAAAAAACTTTGTCCTTCTGATCTCTATTCTTTCACTTTTTATAATTATCAAAAATCCTCATGGGCCTGAGTTCTCTAACCTTGAAAACGCATACTTGTTTTGTGTTTCATTCTTCCTCTGCTCAGTAATGTGTTCCATTTCAGGAACGTTTATGAACAAGATTGTGGGTCTGTGTCTACAATACTGTAAGACAAAATGCTCATCATAAGCACAAAACCATTTTATAAGTGTAAATATTTTGTCATAATTAGGAGAAAGTAATGATGCTGTTTGCATCTTTTAAGCAGTCGTATGATTTGCTTAAGAAACTCATGAGAACTTGTGCCTGTAAAACCTAAGTGTTCAAGGATTTTTTCAAATTTCTCCCAGAAACACCAGCTTTCTTACCTTCCACAGGTACTAAATATTTTTAAATTTAATTTTATTTTGGGGTAAATGTGTGCCCTCTTCTTTTGATTCTTGAACTGAATAAATTATCTATGTGCAGACATTGAACCCTTAAGACTATTGTGCGTAAAATCATCGCACCCAAACTTGATTACAGTAAAACTCTGGAAAAAAACCCCAAAAACCAAAAAACAAATTGTAACTAGTTTTTTCAGCAGAAACTTTTCACTTTGAAAATAATATGAAATTATTAACAGATTGTTACTAACCTATTAGGCATATATTTGTATTCTTACATACAGAAAGAAATACTATATCAAGCCTACTGATGGAGACATGGAGGCAGATGAGAAATTTGTCACCATTTTTAAGAAGCTAAAAAACCCCTCCTTCCTTCAGTGAGGATTTAAGTGATTTGTCAATCTCGTTATTAAAAATCCATGCCTTCCAATATGAATTTGCAGCTTTCAGACAGTAATGTTTGTGGCTTTCTTCACTATATTAAGGAGCCCTTTCCTACCCAGAGGCTTTTTTTGTTTCCCCCTCGTTCCATTTGAGACACTTGTGCTGTAATCAAATCACCTTTTGATCTTCCTTGATCTTTCTTTTGATTGCTAAACAGATTGATGAGCTCTTTGTCATAAGTCATTTTCGGTTTCCTCTCAAATTTTAAATAGTGCTACAAATAGCAAATTCTGAGATGTGAGCTCACGGGGATCAATAAGATTTGGGCTCCTAAAAGCCATAATGAATTTGGACTAAACTCCGGTCCTTACCTTTTTAATCATTTATTTATTTTAACCTTCTTACTTATTGCTACTCTGTGTTAAAACAGTTGAGACAGTATCGACCTTTTTTGATTGGGTGGTACCCTGAGGTTGTGGAAAATTTGGTTTGTGTTCACTAAATACCTCTGAGATGCTACTTTTCATGGTTGCAGTTCTCCAGGAATCAGGTCTGGCCCAATTCTCTATAATTTCGGAGATGAGCTCAATGTTTCTTTCAGTAATCTATGAATGCCAGATGGTTCAGTAGATCAATGAAAATCTGTTTGCTGTGAGAATTCCAAGATAGATTTTTATACCTCCTGACGAGTATTTTGTTAAGGAAACTTGAGGGTTTGTATGTGAATTTCTTTTTGTTAATACATTATGGGGTTTTTTTGTGGCCAGTTAAAAATGTGGTAACTAAGCCAACACAATTATGTGGACTAAGGCTTCATAGACTGCTCCTGAGGTAAAAAGCTTTAAAAAAAAAAAAAATCTGTTTGCAGCTCTCTGAGGTCAATAGCATAATTTTTACTTGTGACTTCACCTCCTGTTTCACTTGTTTTACTTGCATACCTGTTCTGCAGTTCAGTTGCCATCTGACTTATGATCTTTTTATTTTTAGAGCTACTACCCTATGTTGATAATATTGATCAAATTCAGGGAAAAGCTAAAATGTAACCTGGAACATGGACACTATTCTAGCTTTCTCTCCAGTAATTAATGCCTCTGATTACATGTACTGCTGAACTTATTTAAAGAGAGTGTAGTGAAACAGTGGAATTTTTAGTTAGAGCTGCTGAAAGAAAGCATCACTCTATGTATGCACTTGCAATTTTAAAATAGGCTTGCTTTGCTAAATCTGTATTGAAGCAATTCTTTATTTTTCTGATATGCTTAACAACTTAGTTTTAACAAAACTAGCACTATTTTGGAACAACTCAAACTTAACTGGAAATCTAACACCTATTTATATCAGTGATGCAGCTCCACATTTAGAACTAGCCACTGACAAAAAAATTCTGATAACTACACTATAAGAGAAACATAAATGTGCCTAAATCTCCTCTTCATGAGCAACTTTTGACTTGGGCATTTTTATTGTAATTAGGTTTAAACACCACAATAGTGAAGTAGAAGTATTTCATCAGTTTTGGAGCAAATAAAATTCAGGTATCAATCTGGTCTCAGGCTAAGTTTTTCCTGGTGTAATATCTGAATTTTTGCTTTTCCTGTGTTATCAGAATGCATATGCTTAAAGTCTTTCTAGAATATTGTCAATATTGCAGTTTTTGCTTCTTTCTTTTTGTTCTGGATCAAGATGATTTAAAATTCTGTCATCATTCCAAAGATTAATTTGTCAACTTTAATTGTGGAAAAAAAAAAAAAATTAAAAGCTTTTAACTTTTAGTTAAGTAAGATTATAAAATGGTTTTTGTACCATGCTATCTGCATAGACCTGGAAGGGAGAAGGAATCCAAAACCTGTTGTTTGTAAGGATGAAGGAAGGCTCCCTGGTTCACAATGAGGGGGAAAATGCATTTTGCTTTTGAACTGGAAATTAATCCATGGAAACATGATTTATTTCTGTCACTGAGACTGGCTGATATTTCAGAAATGTTGGCCCCGAGTCATTTTCATAGGCATTAAACTGTACCCTTTTAAAAGTATATTTGTTAATGAGGGTTATGAGAACTTGGAGATAAATAGAATAATCTGCTCCAGCTGATGGACTGCTAATAAAGGAAGCTGTCCTTTCAGTTGAATTTCCCATATTTTCCTGTGATACTTCTGTGCTGTTACTCCCTGTAGATAAGGAAGGTAGCTGATTAATTAAATTGTTCTCCCATTGTGTGTCTTCATGGGGAAGTGGGGTAGACATTATAGTGAATAAAAGACACTGATTCAGTAATTATCTGAAAACTGGTGTGGTGGTTTCACTTGGCTAGAAGCCAAACACAGCTGCTTGCTCCTTCCCCTTACCCCCACCTGGGGTTAGGGGAAAGAATTGGCAAGGGTAAGAAGACTTGTAGGTTGAGATAACAACAATGTAATAATTGAAATAAAAGAAAACTTAAAATAATACTCATATTAAAATAGTAATGATAATAATAGTAATAAAATATGTAAATGAGTGCTACACGGTGCAACTGCTCACCGCCCGCCAACCAAACCCGGCCCGTTCCCAGATAATGATCCCGGAGGAGCCACAATCCCGACCCAAAACCACAATCCCAGAAGAGCGAGAGCCTGAGTGAAAGCCAGAGAGAGCTAAAAGAGGAAGAGACCCTCACTAATATACTGGACATGACGTGATATGATATGGAATACCCCATTGGCATATCCAAATGCCAATTTAGCTTATTAATTTAATATTCCTCACCCCCTTAGATCTTGTGCTTGTGGACTAACAGAACACAAAGTCTTTCACTTCCAGTGACAAAAATGCAAACACTGGTATGTTATCAGTGTTTCTCTCATAACAAATCCCATGCTGAAAGTAAAACGCAGCACTATTCTAGTTACTAAAAAGAAACCCAACTCTGTTCCAGCTAAAAACCAGGACAACTGGATAAAATAATTAAAATAAGAAACTCGGCTAAAATCAGATCTGTGCATATTACTTTAGGTGCTGTGGATGTGTGCTGTGTATTTGGAACTGAAAAAAAGCCACTTTTAATTCTTCAGTTCATGAATTACTCCTTTTCCAAGAAAGGCAGATATTTGCTGTAGGATCAAGTAGAACTATTTCACATTGTATGCAAGAACCCTCATCAAGTTGTGCAGTAATCTGTTCCTTTTATATGATAATTTGAGGAGGAACTCTAGCAGATTATAAACTGTAAAATTAATGAGAAAGCTCAGTATGACTAATAGATACTTGTTTTAGATAATGTTTACAAAGTGAGATACATGGTGTATCCGCCATAATCCTTCATGACATTGTCTACCGATTTAGTAAACATGAAGAAGTTGACCCCCGGAAAGTAACTAAAGTACCTTCTTTAGTTTGTTTGTTTTAAGAGTGTTAGCTAAGCTTGGTCTATTTTTGTGTTTTTCGTGGCAAGGCTTGTGACATGTTTATATTTAGTTACCGGAAGAATAAAACACCCATCTGGTAGTCCCCCACAGTATTAATTTTCCTGCTGTTATGAGCTCTTCCTTAATACTAACCAAACCCAGGAAATCCCAGGAAATTATTTTTGAGTCTATTTTTATCCCTGATTCACTTTTACTAGGATTGTCCTATTACTATTGTGAATGTAGTAAGTCACATAATCAAGCTGCTTATGGCTTATGTTGTGACAAGCTGAGAGGAAAGTATGTAGCATGCAAGACTTCGTTAGTCATACTGAAACAAATAACTTAGTGCATATAATCATCTAACTCAAAATACAGCACGGCACAGAGAGATTGAGGTCAGACGTGCTAGAATGAAACTGGGGTCTTTCTGATGTGTGCATGTGTTGGCAGAGAGCTGCTATGTGAAATGTGAACAAGATATACCAGCGTGGGAAACAGTATTTTTTTATTGGCATTTTGTAGTGGCTTGGAATAAAATTTAGGAAATTAGAGCTAAATCATAGGACAATCTCAGTGCAATCTATGCTTATTTTTTTAAGTGTAAAGCACCATAAAGATGATAATTCCGATTCACTTCAATTAAAATGTGAAATTGTTCATGTGAACATACAAATGTTAAATGGTATAGATTAAAGTCTTTGAGGCCCTTGTAAACCATGTAGCTTAATGCTTTAGCATGTTCATGAAATATATCCTTAATAAGTTGTTTCAAAGCTGTGTATGGCATTAGATAGTGTTTTCTTTCTGTATTGTTCAAGTAGCAGGACAAAGGCGGGTTTAAATTCCTTTCCTATCTACTTATCTAGAAAAGCCTTTGGGAGTATGAGAGTTTCTGCTTCATTAATACTAATAGAACCCAAACAGGACTTTTAAGTACCTCAAGGAAGCGATAGATACACAGGATTTTTATCCAGACTGTGGCAAAATGCTCTGTGCTTGATTAACTTGAGATAAAAGCTGACACTGATCTAAGAAATTGAGATTGTTTTGCAGTAATGGTAGAGTGACACTTTACAGATCCATCTTGATAGCAGAAAAAAGAAACTTCACTACATCTGAAAACTGCATGTTTGAGAAGATCCTGACTTTCATGTAGTCCCCACCACTCCCTTATCACTGGTGGGGGACAGGAAGGAGTTGGGAGGAAAAGCTGAAAGTCTGTTCCTGGAAAGATACTGAACATCTACGTTATACTAAGTGCTAACGGAAGACTCCAATAATACTTTATTTTCTTTGGGAATTGATTAGTTTTTACCCTGATGGAAGAGCCACTTTAAATATATTTTTCCATAAGCAGTAAAATTAAGTGCCATGTTTCCCCAAAAAGTTTTGGTTTTCTGTCATGGAGGGACCTAGGCACCTGCATCTGCCTTGGCTCTGCTAGTTCAGTGTTATATCATACATATCAGCCACATGGATGTTGCTGATTGAACCAAGAAGGTGACTCACATTTTGTGGGAAAACTGTCAACTCCTGAATAAGAAATAGGAGGCCTTACAAAAATAAATCAATAAGGCAAACACTAATATAAACTAATTTAGTATGACAAATAACTTCTAGAAATGGTGTGACACTTCTCACTTCTACAAAAAGATAGGGTCTCAAGAAACTTCTTACCTGTTCATGGGGAGGTCTGGCAAGAATTTTATTGAGGCATCATTGCTGTGCTATTTAGCAAGGAAGCAGTCCAAAAAAAGGTAAAAAAAATAAGAAAAGATAGAGCTCTTCTGTAAGGAAAAACAGAAGGGGAAGAACTTGCTTTGGTACACAATTTCGTGTATTTGTCCCTCCCATAAGGTTCAGACTGTCTCTTCCCTACTCCTTCTATGGGTTTTGCCATTTGTCAACTACTACAGAGGGATGAAGAAGAATGAGATTAGTGGTACAGTTGTGTATAGGGCAGCAGAGAAATTTTGGAGGTACTGTTGAGGGAAAAATCTGCCTTTGTTGCACATTGGACAAATTGGAGTTAGTAGCTGAATCCTGTCCGCAAGCCATTACGTCCTGATACTTGAACTAAGGGATATTTTTTTTTACAAATGTATTTACTATAAGCATTTTATTTTGAAGGAGCATCTACACGTCCAATATTTCACTTGACCTAAAAGCATATGTAGCATTGCATCATGTTCATATAAGCATGAAGAGTACTGTCAATACCATTCCTAAATTTTAACTGAAAATTGCAGAACTGTTTGCTGTTTCATGTCATGAATTTTATCATAACTGTGTACTTTTTGGCCAGGCTGATGCAATGAGTATTCAGTGAAGGCTGGCTGTGCTAACCTAGGCAGCATAATGTGAACACGGGTTGGGTGATGGTGGCAGTCCAAGATGTTTCATCTTCATGAGGGTGGATGTTGCAAGTTGCAGAGTTTGCACTGATCAGTTCAGGCTCTATTTCATGGGTCTGTGCTGTTTCTAGCTCTTACTGAATTTGTTCTGTGATGAAGTATCTACCTTTCTCCTACCAGTTTACACTGTGATTGTGCCATGGGATACTGTAAGTGGAAGTACAACTGCTTGGGTCACCATTTGGGAGAGGAGGGGAACATGTCAAATATCTTTTGAAGTTATAAACTGATGAAGCCCATGGTATAGGTAGAGTTAATGGCTGTACTGGTAGTAGAGTAACCTAACAGCAATGAGACTAAGTAATTGTGGCAAAAGTAAATGCTAGCATAGATTTCAACAGCCCCTGAGCCCCTTAGTCCAACTAAAGTTAACAAGAGTTTTCCATATATTGCAGGTGTTCACGTAATATAAATGTTATAATGAAAGTGGTAGACTTTGTATTAAAATAGGAGACACTCACCAGCATTTTTTACAGAAAGCAGTTCCTGAATCTTTTGGGTTTTTTTAATGACTTGAAACTTCTTTCTCATTTTCATATAAATATATTCTTAGCAAGATTAAATTAGCAAGATTTTATCTCATGCTTTCCTGTTCTTTACCTAAAATACTTTTCTGTCTTATTCCTTTGTCTGGTAGTAGTAACCACTTTTACCTGATTTTTATTCTGTGAAGCTCATTTTTATTTCCCATTGAAAACAGGCTTTCTGTAGGTTTTTTTCTGGACTAGAGCAAAAGCTGACTTTTATCAAGTGAACGAACTGATGTGCCAATAATACATTAGCAGAATTTTTGGATCTGACAGTACGGAGGTTTGAGAAGCAAAGTGCAAAGACAGTGTATTCAGGTTGAGATGTTAACTCGGTGTGTAAAGACGAAACATGGAGAAGCTTGTCAACATAATTAAAGATCTGCAAATCATTCCTAAATCATCAGTTTGACCTGAATAAAACAGTGCTCAGTTCTTATTACTGTAATGTACTTTTCAGAATATGAAGGTTATGCTTAGCATTGCATCTCATCTTTTGCAGTATGATTTCAGCACAGGCATTATTTGCATTAATATAGTCTTGAACATAATAAAGCCCTTGACATTGATGTAGTTTATTTGACCATTTCAGTTTGAATTAAAATTTAAATATTTTTTGTAAAGGCAGAAAAATCCCAAAAGTAATCAGCAAAAGTACTGTTACGGAATTGACTCTTGCAAGCAGGAGGTGGGTTTTTTATATCCTAAATATCAAATACATCCACAGATGCTTGACAAAAAAGGCACTTCTTTAATGCAAAAGCTGAGTTTGCTGAAACAAACATAGAAAGCATTCCATCAGCAGATGAAGATGATGAGCCAGCGTGTTCCCTAGTAAACCAGAAACTCAAAAACAGTGAAATATGTTTCATACTGAGTGAGCTTAATTTGCACACTAACTTAAACTTTAAATATAGTCAGGTCTGTTTCAACCACCAATGAAATCACTAGTTTTGTTTGCTAGACATGACACTGTTCAGTAGTGACACAAGTTGGTGACATGGAAATTGCTTTGAAACAGTCCATTTCCAACTTATGTGGAAGAGGTCAGAAATACTTGAGCCTTTTTCTGGGTTTTGTGAGTCTGTTGTAAAAGTGTGTATAATACCTCCATTCCATACATACAAATTTGCAGCTGATGATGAATTTCTTATCTTTTGCAGCTCTGCAGCAAAACAGGGTGGCATACCTTGTACAGAACATCTGTGGAAAACTTTACTTTGTGCTATTAAACATGGAATAATTTTTTACAGCACCATTTCTTTGTTAATGGAGAACACAGTTACTAAGTTATTCCAGAAATCAGCTGGAGGGCTTTGTAACACTGGACACCTGGGTGAAGTACCTGCTTGGAATAATACATAATGTCTAGCTCTGCAACTCATTGAGAAAATAGGGTTTGCTGAGACATTTCCCAAGGAGATGGAAACGGCTTAACATTTGGTTTTGTACCCCTTTCCAGGACTGGGGTATACATTTAGTACTGAGAGGTATTAAAGAGTGTAGTTCCTGCAATGATGCAGGCCTTCCTTGATATTACCCAAGGTACCTTGAATGTTTTGAAATTGCCTTAAATCTACAGCTGCTGTAACAAAACAGACATCAGGTCTTCTAGATATAGGACACTTCTTTGCCTGTAAGTGATTGTAGAATAGAGCAAATCAGCTGGTGCATCTTCAGAGCAGGTTTGTGTAACTGATAGCACAGGTAGGCATTTTTGTGGGCATTTAAAGGGTACTGCTTTACTGCACCATCAGTGAAGCTCAGTTACCCCAAAAAGTCCATCCTCATTTTCTTGTGGCAAAGCAACAGCTAAGGCAAGAGATTATTTGTTCTGAGCGTGATTTGCTGAATATCGTGTCTCCTGACCTTTGATCAGATGAGAATTATTGGAGATTAATTGGATCAATGGTGGCATATGACATACTTCAAGTATCTGTACAGAAAGATTTATGCTTATATCTGATTATAGCAGATTAGTACCTGTAGATATAAAATGTCAAATCTACTGTGCATATTTAGACCTTCCCAAACATCTGTTCAGTGAGATCTGAGGTGGTTGTTTTGTGTAAGCTGAGGGTTTTTTGAGGTGAGTCTACATTTAAAAAACAAAATTAAAAGGGCCATTAAGGAAATTAGTAGTCTAATGTGGATAGGACATTTGAGATTTCACTTGTAAGACTGAACAAACACTTGATTTGTAATTTGTTCACAAACAAGTAAAATGAAATTTGTAAGTAGGTGTATGTCTGTTCTGCTCTATGAGCTGAGATAAAACCCTTTCTTGTTAGGTTAAAGGCCGAGTTGTGATTGAAGAATATGGAAAATGAAGCACATTAGGTTGAAAAAATAACTGATCTGTATACTGGTGTGAGTCAAGAACTGAAATTATTTTCATTATTTCTAGTATTTAGGATACAGTTGGGCTACTATTTTTCTTTCTGAAAGAGATTTGCATGCAGACTTTTTTTCTAAGTAGGCATTAGTACAGGTAATATTTTGTTACCATCCAGGACCTGAAAAGTTAATTTTTTTCAGAGAGTCCCAATGTCTTACATACTACAATATGCTTCTGCTTTACTCTTTTCCCCACCCCGCATTGGTGGATATTTCATCTTGTCTTGAGAGGAGAAAGCCATGACATCTTTTAGTTTACTGCCATCTTTCTCTCTGTGTAATAACTCGTATGGCACTTCCTTTCAATTGCTTCTCTGACTTTCCTTACCTCACTTCCATCTTAAGTCTTTAAATACAGGCCAATTGTCACTTCCCAAAGATGCTGCTGCTTTAGGCCTGTCACCAGCTGTAGTGAATGATGAAGCCTGAGAACAGACATTGCCCAATAAGTGCCCAGGAAGTGAATCTTAACATTATAAGATATTTTGTTTCTGCTTATCATGACATTGTAAACTAAGTAATTCAGTAACCTGACTTAACTTTTGTGCAGCCTAGCTGTGAACATGGACTCAACATCACCTTTGTGGGTCTGAGCCCCAACTTTGAGCCAAAGTTCGTGTTAGCTAAACAATATCTTTAGAAACTACTTACATAGTTTCTGAAGGCTTCATAGTTCTGAGGCTTAGTAAAGCCTCAGAATTCAAATATCATCAAAGCATGAATTATTAATTGCATTAGACTTTGGCATCCACAAAACATTGAAGTATAACTATATAACTATACTTAATGAGGTCTTCATCTCCAAGATCCTCATTTTCCAAAAGTCAAATGAAATAAGATAGTTTATCTATCATGTTTTTATTGTTGCATGTGGCCATAAAGTGGATATTTTGAGGCAATGTTGTTTCAATATTTTATAACATCACTGTAGAAATATTTTTTTTTCTTTGTTAACATTATAGAAAGTAAATCAACCAGTCCCTTTTAACAAAGGAATTACATAATATATGCAAGAGGTTTTTAAATTTGAGGAGATATTCAAACTGGTAGTCACATCTATTGCAAGCCATATATTTTCTATTTCAATAACAGAATACTGTTTTCTGTTGCAGTTTTCATCATTTTGATTGCTTTCTAAACTCTGAGTGGACAAATTAGTTGTAACAAAATATTTTTTGTTGTATGTGTGCATGTAGTTAGTAATAAGCATACAATTATGTGCTTTTGTAGCTTCATTTCTTTACATTTCCATTGTTTTGATTCTAAAGAGACAAGTTTAGTTGTATACACACATGCTTTCTGACAACTGAACTATTTCTAAGATTGTCTTTTAGAATATCAGCAAAGTGTCTTCAGTTGTTTCTTTTTCTAACTCATTAGTGTATGAATCATTAGAATTACTATGATCAAAACCACTGTTAATTCCCATATCTTGAATTTAAACTAGTATTCATTCTTGTTTTAAAACTCTTACTTAAAAGAAATTACAAGATGTAGTAGTGACATAAGGCATGAAATCCTTAAATTTAAAGGACTGAACAGTTTACAGGAAACTGGCATGTAGGAATTAGTGGTTTCATCAAAAATCCAGCACTAAGCCTTACATCTTTCTTCCATACACTCCATATCAGTTCCTTTCCAGTGCTTCTTTGACTGTCCCTGAAACAGTTCACCTAAGAAATCAAATCTCTGTAGGGCATAACTTTATGTTCATAAGTTATTTTCATAGCTGCTGTTTTACATAATAGTTCAGAATTAGATGTAGAATCTAGTAGAAACCAAGAGGGTAAATTTAGATACAGTAAAAGGTAGATACTCCACAGTATGACTGATCCTACATAACTAAGACACTGGATTTTCCTCATGTTCTTGAAAAGGGTGCTGTATCACTGAGACTATTAGTAGTTACAGCTTTGTAATTATTTGGAGAAAAGAGCTGAAGATTTAGCATTATATCAGACAACGTTATCCAATTTCTCTCTCCATATTGGTGGTCCAACACATGCTTAGTGCTTTGACTTCAACCTGGTTAATGCTGTTCTTAACTGTTTTCTAAATTAATACCAACAGGTCAGTCTAAGGCCTATTTCCTTAGTCTCTTGGAAATAGCTGCACCATTTAATTCATGTGCTGGTATTTCTTCTTATGGTCAGGGGACAGATAAAGGCACTAATCACAAAGACATCTTTATTTTTGCTCCTAACTTTGCATCCCTCTAGTCTTCTGTTTGCTAGCTTCCTTTCTTTGTCTTGGGTAAAGTTGGAACAGTTTCCATTATTGTACATAGACTTCTCTCCTTTCAAAACCTACTAATATTAAAACGGTTTGTAGAACTGATGAGTTTTTGTTGGATTAATGATCGTCAAACTAATGAGTAACATCTGTGTTCAATATTGCATTATGTTGAACTCTAACATGGCTTGGGATTGAGAGTTCTGGGATTTGGAATACATCCATTCATAATCAAAATCTATGTCTCTCTGTATTGAAGTTTCTTTAAATTATGTACACATCCCCTTTATTTTTATTTCTCTCAATCTTCATTGTTCGTTTTTGTAACTTCTAAATGCATTTGACCCCTTAGCTCTGTGTGGTCTAGCTTTATCACCTATTCTGCAGCTTTGGTTCAACTCAGCCTTCAGTTAAAAGAGTGGCTCTGCTACATGACTGATACCTCTCCTGTTCTTCTACTTCAGCTTTCTGCGGCTTCCAGTTTCTCCAGTGTTCTCTGCTGTCCTTCCCGTTCCATCTTTTCTTTGACAATTTCTTCATTTCCGACTATGTTCTCATCAAAAAATCTGTCCTGTCAGTCTCCTGTGCTGATTCATCCCAATTTTTTTTTTTAATTTATTTTCACATTCAGAAATAAATCCATGATCTCCACAAAATGAGTTCTCTGCTCCTTCAGTTCTGTCACCCCTTCTACCTAAAAAAGCTCTATGTTCAATGGTAGAGTGTGAGAAGTCAGTTACTTACAGGCCTCTTACTTGATGGTAATATTCTGTTTACTCATTTTCAAGAAAAACTAGGTAAAATTTCATAGACGTGGAATAAAGTAAGTACAGTGAGTGGAGTAAGGAGTCACTGATATGAGGTAGCTAAGTTATTTTTAGTGTAACAGTCTGAAGATTTAAAAAAATTGTTTTTGTCTATAAAACCATGAGGAAGGTAAATGCCAAGAAAGAAAGGTTTCAGCCAAAGGCCAGTGTCAACAAAAGAAAAAAAATACATGTAAACTAGTAGTGAATTACTTGATTAGTACAAAGTCCATAGTTGACCATATTGCTCTTACCTAATCTTTTATCTTGTTTTGGAGTTCTTCAGTACTATGCTGGACCCTCTTAAAAACAATTTCTCTTGCACCCAGTTCAAGCCATTGTCTCTGACTATAAACTGAACATTGCCAAGGAATGTGCTTGGGCACTGAAACTTTATAACTTATTCCATTAAATTGTTAGCAGATTCGTGGTATGACTTGATCTGGGAAGGGTAGTGGCTGTCCTTAATAGTCTGGAAGTTAGCATGTGCCAGATAGTGTCCCCAGTAGGCAATATGAATGAAGGTACTTTGATTTGGAGACAGGGAGTTTAATAGTATGGACAGGGCCAGACAGGCAGTTGGCCTTGGTACTGCTCCATTCATTGATGTAAATGTAGCTGTTACTCCCAAGTCGCTGGTGACCTCTTTATAACGACATGTTAGAAATTGCATTCTGTCCTTCTTTAACTTCATAGATAGATCAATTGTAATCTTTTATTTTCTTTGGTAATACTTGTGCTCCCTGAATTCAATTGCTATGTCTGTAATTGCCTTTACATCTATATTTCCAGTGGTCACTGAGAAGATATCCTTATCAGCCCTCTTTTTCTGTTAAGATTTCCCAACAAGCTATCCTTTGTCCCTTTTCATTTGCTGGATAACATTTTCTGCAGACAATTCAGAACTGCTGCTCCTTTGTTAATTAATTATGAATTCAAGCTAAAATAATCAAATAGAATCTGAAACTGCCTGTTGCTGACCACTGCAGAGCACATGTGATCTTCAAGTTGAATTTCTTCAGAAGTTCACACTTTCTGAGCAATGAGTCCTATAGATTGTTCTCTGAATACCATTTCAAAGATGCAGCCTTTTCTTTCCGTCTCCGCTTTTGTTCAGGCTTTTGTCCTGTTATGATTCCATTGTTGAAACATCCTTCTCTCTGACCTTTGCAAATTCAATATTGCTTTACTCTCATCTAGATTCAGTTCTTGCTTCGAAGTTAATTTCCTGCCCTATCACTTTGCCATCCGCATTCCTCCACTGACTCTCAGGTTAAGTATGTCTTTGAGCTCAAACAGAACCAAAAGCACTCCCTGGCAGATCCAGCTTTCATCCCATTCTTGTGAATATTACAGATCAAATTTAGTGGTTCACTTACCTATTTCAAAGCTAAACTTAAGCCATTTTTCTGCCTGCCTTTAGGCATCATCGTGGCCCAATGCTGCTGCATTCCTCAAGTCAAAATTTTGGGTCTTTAGTTTCTACTATCATGAGCCCTAGCACTAATTCAGAAGCAATCCCTGTCATTAGTAATTACCCCGATGCCTTCAGAATTTACTACATGCTATTTCCTTTGCCCACCCCTTGCCTCCCACATTCTAATGCACAGTGTGCTGAATCCAGTAGAAAATGTGTCTCACTGGTGCTTGCAGTTCCTATCCAAATCCTACCCAATATATAGCTCAATAAGCCTCAAATCTGAAAATATGAAGGAGGAGGAGCAGCAGTTATCACTGTAAGAACTGGACAGGTTCAAACCTCTGCTGACAGGGAGTGCAGAAGCTGAATAACTATTGCTGACTGGATTCCATACTCAAATTCTAGTTCTACCCTTAAAGCTGACTTTGTAATGCAGTAACTTGTATCCACCTCAGAATGAACCATAAGACATTTGTGGCTCTTACTCTGTCCTTCACCTGTCCTGCAAGGATCCAGTGTTATGTTTTAGTTTCCAGATCTAGCTCTATCATTTGATGAGCACAAGTCCAAAATATCTGTAAGATACTTTCTCTTGCCATTTAATGCCTCATCTTGTTCCTGATGTTGCTTGTCCACCAATGAATCTTTCTCTTCAGCCCCTTATTTTATTAAACTCTGATCTTAGCCTTAACCCTAACAGTAGCCCAGTTGCTCTGTCAGTCCTAGGCTAAACTGATTTGGTTTTGCAAAAAAGAACAGCCATCCTAGCTTCTCGTGGGACTGCTAGTGAGCTGAGCTTTTCATTACATATTTGAATTCCTGCTCTGAGCCTAGCTTTATCATCACAATGCCTCCTTGCCCTCCTTACTAGACCAGCACTTAAGTAAGTTCTTTCAATATAATTATTAGTTAAAGCTCAGCAATGGCCATGAGACATTCAGCCTGAACCCCAGTCTTTGCTGTGGGAGAAGACACTTTTGCAAGTACTGTCAGAGGGAAAGACTGCTCAGTTCATGTAGCTTAAACAAAAACTGAGATCAAAGTTCTTTAGTAATTCACTAATGACAGATAATTAGTAATCTGTGAAGTGTACATTCATGATCAATATCAGCATCACAGCAAATAAATTGCAGTATTAGACAAATACAAAAAGTTGTTAAACATTTGAGGTTTCTAAATGCAATTTCCAAAGTTTCAATTGCACTTACAGACATGCATGCATATCAAGTGTTATGTGTATGAAGCTTTACCTACATCCTATCTCACAGGTAGTATGGGTTGTGAGCACACACAATCTATTCTGGCAGTGCAGGTTTTCCTACTTGCACAAATCTCTTGTTGGAGATGTCGGTAATGCAGCGTTACGTGTGCTCATGCAGTTCCCTACAGCCCACTGCTGTGTATGTTGACAAGAAAGCCCCACCACGAGGTCACATATGCACAAAGAGATGTGAGTCCCTACTAGGTGCACCCCATGCTGGCACTGCCCTAGCTGGGTACAGGCTAGTCATGATGTCTGGCAGGGAGGCTGAGCTGTCTGGCCTAGGCAGAGGTGGTGCTGGCAAGGTGACTTCCACTGGTGTCAAAATGAGTTTGGATTACTGCTGTTCCTGTCCAAACTTTACCTCCCCTCAATTACAAATTTTAACGCTGCTTTTATACTTCAAGGTAACTTTGTTTCAAAAATTTATTTGAAGTTTTTCACTGAATCACAGAATGGTTGAGGTTAGGAAGGGACTCTAGAGATCATCCGGTCCAACTGCTATGCTCAAGCATGACCACCCAGAGCCAGTTACCCCAGGCCATGTCCAGATGGCTTTTAAATACCTCCAAGGATGGAAACTTCACCAGTGATCAGTCACCCTTGCAGTGAAAAGTGTTTCCTGATGTTCAGACAGCACCTCCTGTGTTTCAGTTTGTGCCCATGGCCTCTGCTTCTATCATTGGGCACCACTGAAATGTGCCTGGTTCCATCCTCTTTCCACCCTCCCTTCAGGTATTCGTAGACATTGATGAGCCTTTTCTTCTCTAGGCTGAGTGGTCCCTCAGCCTTTCCTCATAGCATAGATGATCCAGTCCCTTCATCATCTCCATGGCCCTTTGCTGGCCTCTAGGTGTGGCCTCACCAGTGCTGAGTAAAGGGGATCTCCTCCCTTGACCTGCTGGCAGTAGTTTGCCTAATGCAGCCCAGGATACTGTTCACCTTCTTTGCTGCTCATGTAAAGCGATTGAATCAAGCTAATGGTTGTCGTCTTCTTTAACATGTCCAGTTGGGGCCTGATAATAGTCTTCCTTTTTAATATAATCATTTGGGGCAAAGATTCTTCCAGCAGTTTAGTATAATCAATATATGTATACACACACAGTGTTTACACTCACAATCGTATCTTAGCAGGTGGTGTTGTCCAGACCATTTACTAATGGTGGCCATTAAAATCTTGATAAACTCTTCGTTGTTGATGGTATCAACTACCATTTTTAACTCAGAGATTTGCAGGACCCTGTAATTAACCTAGTTCTTCAACCTGCTTTGGATTCTTTCCTGAACTCTTAATTATAAACTCAATACTAATCCTTTCCAAACAAAAGCCTAGTGTCCCATAACTGGTAAAGAACTAAGATTTCTCTCTGTTCATTGTTAGTTACAGTTCTCATCCTAAACCTTTGAGCAATACCTGAGGCTTTCAATGCCTCTGAACACTGTACTAGTGATAGTTGACCTTTTTGATACTTGATATATTTGTTTTTAAAAGCATAGATGTTTGCATCTGCCTAGATCCATTAGTTGTTTTCCGTCCTTTGGTCTGTTTGTTGTTTTTTTCTTACTTCTGCTGCACAAACAGGGTTTATGTGATTGTTTGGTTTTCTAGGTCTCCATTTAACCAATGAGAATTCTATTACAGCTTTTCTGTAAACTGACACTTTTTGGTGGAGCTTTTATGCCAGCACTATACAATTTCTGTCACCTCTGATGCTGGCAACTCATCTGACTTTTAACATTTTGTGTGGCAGTTCCAGTTACTTCTCTCTACTTTTTTACAAAGTAGAGAGAAAGTAGAAGTTAGTATGTTGACTGTGTTGCTCATTGAGATTGATTTTTAAATAACAAAAGCTATAGTCATGTATTCAAAATGTAGCACAAAAAAATTGAGTGAGATAGGAAAAATGTATCTACCTAGGCAATCACATGTTCATATGGTGTATTGCATCCCAGTAGAAGCAATGTTACAACCTTTCAGCTTCAGAAGAAACCAGCCCCACAGCCAATTTACCAAAGTAGAGATTTAGCAGAAAGTGCATAATATATGGACAGTTAACAACAGGATTACCCTTTCCATCATCAGTACCCTTGATCAGATGGCCTGTTGGCAGTGACAACTGAGTTACAGGACTCCTTTTTTGCAAGCTCCTTTATATGGTTTGGAGAAACCAAAACCAGGAGTAATAGTTTGTATTAGTTTATTTGTAGTTTCTATCGTATAGGTGCACAGGTGACCCACAAAATCATACTAGCTCTCTAATTGCTGACAATTAGCAAATTTTGCAAAGTGATCTTTTAGCAATTTCACCTCTAACCCCAAGCACATGAAACTTATTTCAGTTTTACTGCTGTGTCAGTGGCCAAAAGCAGCACCGTACAGTTTTTATATAAGTCTTCTGCAAGCTCTTCAGCATCAGGCATTCAGTGGCTAGGGGATATATACAACTATGCCAGTAAAATTAGATTTGGGACCCACAGCTAGACTATACTATTCTGTCTTCCAACTCAGATTTAGTTTTTGAAAGCATGATAAGCTGAACCCAAAATTATGTAAAATGGCTGTTCTTCTCTTAAAAGCAGTCTTAGAATCAGCGTGTGGGTTTACTAATATTTTATAAGTTCACATTAGAATGTGAAGCTAGTGGCTACATCTACTGTTAAATTAAGCTGTGAAGACATGGGCCCAAACACTATAACTTAATAACCTATCTGGTGGTGGTGTTAGAAAGCTCCTTGGCATTATTCTCGCCTAGCACTTTCTCACATAATTAATTGATGTGGTTTAGGTGTTACTCCAGTCTAGAAACCAGTATGTAGTTTTTATGTGTCTCTCCTGTCTAGATGGTGAGCATTTACTAATATGTATGCTAGTCTAGGCTAGTTGACCTCAAAGAAAGGCTCTGGTACTCTTCAACCAATTAATATAAATGTAGCCGCTGTATCTGTTCTATAGCAGCTTTCTAGAGAATGCTTTAATTCTGCCATGAATGTGCTCTAATTAAAGATCATTTTATCACTCTTTCGTTTGTTCTGGGGCTGGTACCGCAGCACACCCAAGAGGCCATAAATTCACTCTAGTTTGTACCTCATCCAGTCCTTAATCCCCACCAGTAGTCCTTAGCAAAAAGTTCAAGTCATTATAGTATGTAAAGATGAATAAAAATGAAAGGATATTGTGGTCGGAGAAGTTTGTTATCCAACATACTCCATACCCATGTATGATTATCGAATATGCATGCTGGCTGCTGCACTCATTGATCTTCGGCCAAAATTTCTATATTTCTGGTTTGACCATTGTGCTTGTAGAAGTGTGCTGTGTGTAGTCAGACACCATTAATTAAGGATTTTCCACAATGTAATTTGTTTTTATTCCAGTGTGCATACTCATAAATCTCAATGATTTCAGTATCACATGCTGTATGTAGCACTGTAGCACCATCTTGTGTGAGCTGCAAATGTGGTTTCAGTATATATATATATATATTTATTGATCTTCATGTTGACTATAACAATTTTATTGAAAACCATTTTATGTAAAACTAAAATCAGGAAACAAGAACATGAAATAGTTCCCCCTTATAATATATGTGGTAGATTTCATAACAGTGCATTCAATTTAAGATACCTATTTGTTAGAATGATCCATATAAGTATGAGGCATGGGATGCTGCAATCTGGAGGCAATAAATATACATTTTTATCTGGTTTATGCTATAAAAATACGGAAGTAAAGCATAGAGATCAGAATCTTTGTGAGAAATAAAATGAAACTATAGCATGGGGAAGAGCTGTTAGGGAAAATTAAGAAGGAATTTTTATTAAGTAGCTGACAGGAATAAAGCTGGGAAATGCTTTTAAATTATAGCAGGTAGCAGATGACGCAAGGACTCAGAAATCAGTGTTCATAATCAGCTGTAGTGCTTTGAGGTTTCTGCATGTTTGGAAAGATACACATTCACAAGGCAAAAAGTCAGAAGGGAAATGCATAAAACAGTCTTGTTCATATGACAGAACAATGATTGGAGGCATGATTTTGGTACATCAAATACACTCCTACACTTTAATATCTCACATACACTTCTTCTGTTCTACCTTTTCATGCTTTAATTTGTGTGTAGTTTCCTCTCATTTTTCTTCCTACTTTTAGTGAACCAATTTCTGTATACTCAATAGCTTGTGTAAGAGGAATTATAGTCTTACTCTTAATTATAATAGTTCAACCAGCCATGGAGGAGGTTAACTACTACCTGCTGCCATTGCTACAAGTCCAGCATATTAAAGTAGTAGTGACAGTTCTTCCTTTGAATGTAATCAGCATATTAAAGTAGTAGTGACAGTTCTTCCATTGAATGTAATTGTATTGGGTTTACGTGGCAAGTTTTGGTAGTGGGGGACCATAGGGGTGGCTTCTGTGAGAAGCTGCTTCCCCCATGTCCAACAGAGCCAATGCTAGCCAGCTCCAAGACAGACCCACCACTGGCCAAGGCCAAGCCCATCAGCAACAGTGGTAGCACCTCTGTGATAACATATATAAGAAGGGGAAAAAACTGCTGCACAACAGCAGCCTTAAGAGAGGAGTGAGAATATGTGAGAGAAGAAACCCTGCAGACACCAAGGTCAGTGAAGAAGGACCGAGAGGAGGTGTTCCAGGCACTGGAGCAGAGATTTCTCTGAAGCCTGTGGTGAAATCCATGCTGTTCTATGGTGGAGCCTTTGGAGGACCCCACACTGGAGCAGGTGGATGCCCAAAGGAGGCTGTGACGCCTGTGCTGGAGTAGGCTTCTGGCAGGACCTGTGGAGAGAGGAACCCACACTGGAGCAGGTTTGCTGGCAGGACTTGTGACTCCATGGGGGACCCACGCTGGAGCAGTCTGTTCCTGAAGGACTGCACCCCATGGAATGGACTCACACTGAAGAAGTTTGTGAAGAACTGTAGCCCATGGGAGGGACTCATATTGGAGAAGTTCATGGAGGACTGTTTCCCATGAGAGGGACCCCACAGTGGAGCAGGGAGGAGTCCTCCCCCTGAGGGTAGAGGAGTGACAGAGAAAATGTGTAGTGAACTGACCCCGACCCCCATTCCCTGTCCCCTTGTGCCACCAGGGTGGAGGAGGAAAAGAAATTGGGAGTGAAGTCAAGCTCAGGAAGAAGGGAGGGGTGGGGGTATTAAGGTTTTTTAAGATTTGATTTTATTTCTGATTATCTTACTCTGAGTTGCTTGGTAATAAACTAATTTCCCCAAGTTGAGACTGTTTTGCCTGTTCCAGTAATTGATGAGTGATCTCTCTCTGTCCTTATCTTGACCCAGGAGCCTTTTGTTATATTTTCTCTCCCCTGTCCAGTTGAGGAGGGGGAGTGATAGAGTGGGCTTTGGTGGGCACCTGGCATCCAGCCATGGTCAACCCACCGCAGTAATGAAAAGCAGCTCTCACTGTCACTCTTAGCACTTTCAGCCTGTCTTGCGAGAACAACTATATACTTTTTCTAAGTATATTAACAAATTTTTATACTTATGAATATATGGTAACTCTAAGTCTTCTTGAATGATTATCTATTTGAATATTTAGGTGATGGAAACATATGGTTAGCAGCTTGAAGTATAAGAATTTGTAGCCTTTGTAATAACTTACTATTCTTCAGTTAAAACTAGGAGTAAAAAGTCAAAGCATTTTTTACTTTTGTGGGTTTTGTTAGGATTTCCTCAATCAAAATAATTCCTTTCTCTTCCCCAATGATTGGACTCGATGATCTTAAAGGTCTTGTCCAATCTAGGCAATTCTGTGATTCTGTGTTAGTGTCTTTGTCACTGTTTTCTGCTCTCATTTAAGAATATTGTATTTAAGGATTTACTGTATGTACAGTTTAGTAATTTCCTTTTTATTTAATTTCTTTCACTTCAGGTAACTCTTGGAGTAATCCAGTAGAAGTGACAGCACTTTATTCATTCGATGGACAACAACCGGGTGACTTGACTTTCAAAGCTGGAGACAAAATCACAGTCACAACCAAAACAGATTCCCAGTTTGACTGGTGGGAAGGAAGAATAGGAGGACAAACTGGCATCTTTCCAGCCAATTATGTTTCCATAAGTAACAACTGAATTTGTATAGAAGAAAATGTTGAAGCAGTAATATATTTACACTGAAAAAATATATTTTAACTTTTCAGATTTTATTAAAATGAGATTCTTGATCAAGACTATTCTAACACAAAATTGAAATGCATTAAATGACTTTATCTTTCCCCTTAACTTATTTCTTAAATAAACAGGAGGTGATAGTCAATTTATGATGAAGCTTTGGGCTTGAGTAAGTTGCCCTACCTATAAAAAACACTCCAATTTGTGTGTAGTTTCATTTCTGTCTTGCTATATGGATTTACTTTTTACATGAGGGAAAAACGCAAACAATTTAAAACTAGACATACTGAAAAAATACTTATTTCTATCAAATTATAATTTATGGTCTCTTTCTATAATAAATGCTCTCAAATTTGCTTCAAATGATCTCTGAGTTGCAGTTCTTTTCTTTTGCTAAACACAAATTTTTTTGTAGGTATGTCAGAAGACATTACCTTTATACTTGATTTTAAATATCACATTAAGCATTGCAGGTTTTTTTAGTAACTTCTTTAGGTCTGGTCCCCAGTGTTTGTCCTTGTTAGGCATACAAAGACCTATTTTAAAAAAACTCTGTAACAGTTAAGCATTTCAGCTTCTCTGATAGCTTGTCTTACATTGCCCTCATATTTGAAGAATGTAAGCACTTCTGAGAGTTTGTTTAATAAAATGCATGAATAGTCCCTCCCAGAAAATATATATGCTTTTGATGTCCCTTAATTCCTGTAGGAACATGTTCCTCAGATGGAGAGCAAGATAGAGAAATCTCTGCCTGGTTCACAAGTGAGCTTGTGTAACTCTTCCTGATTTGCCTTATTTAAGATTTTTTTAATGTTTAATCTTTAAGAAAAGAGCAACATAGAGTAAATTACAGAGTAAATAGAATAAATTATTAACAGTAAGATAGGGAAGATATTTTAGTAGGATATAGGTAGTAGTAATGTATAGCACTATCATTCTCAGATTTCAACAATTTTAAGTATTTTTGTAAATCAACTTTTTTTTTTCAGATGCAGATACTGACTTGAAAGTTTATATAACAAATCAGAGCAGAGGTGGGAATGAGACTTGGAGTTTTGAGAACCAGTTCAGTTTCCTTGTTGTTGTTGGATATGCTGAATTTGCTTCTTTTATGGAATTAATGCCAAGATGATAATTTTGCTTCTTCAGTCTCAGCTTTTCCCCACTTTAAGAAGTATTTTGTTAAGTCTTTGTTTCTTCTAATAGTTCTATGGGTATCAGATGGAAAAATAGTATGTGTGATCTTTCCAGCAGCCAAGTTGCAGTTGATCTGCTGTTATGATCTCTCAGGTGCTGTTTAGCTTTAAGTTATCCCATCTGAATGGCAAAGTTAAGCATAGTATAGAGGAAGACTTATCATCATTGGAAAAATCATTTCATTCCACTCACTGGCAAAAGTTTCTGGATTTCTTTCTGACTGGACCACATGTTTTT
This sequence comes from Antrostomus carolinensis, assembly GCF_000700745.2. NCBI lineage: Eukaryota > Metazoa > Chordata > Aves > Caprimulgiformes > Caprimulgidae > Antrostomus > Antrostomus carolinensis. The sequence goes on along the minus strand of NW_010297407.1, from coordinate 67,546 downwards.
GATAAACAAACTCAAAATGGGACAGAAGAGACTGAAACCATAGTCAAATGCATTTGCTACCTTCAGTTAAAATCCTTGACGTTCTTTGCCTCATAGACAAGACAGATGTATGTGATCTGTCTTCAGACATACCACCACCAAACGGATCCATACTGCTTGCAGGTGTTTTTTTAGAAAGTGTTTTCCAACCAATTGGAAAGAGTTCTATAACCCTTATGTAGCTGCCATGAAAGCTTTAATATATGCCTTTAGAAGGACTGTTGTAGCATCTACCAATTTGAGGTGAGAAAGCAAATTCTGAGTTTACCTATCTTTCATAGACAGCATCTCTTGCTTACTAAGCAATAAAACACTAAATCATCCAATATCAAGACTTGTTGAACAGGATTAATAATAATATCATAGATGTAGAAGCTAGGTATGCCACATATTCCCGAAGAATTACTCCTGCATTTATTATACCCTGTTACTGCACTTTAGTTATGCAGTACAAGCGGAAGCATCCACTAGCAGAATTGTGCTGTAGTTCTTCATTAGTCATTTCTAGAATGCTGGCTGCTTTTTCAGCTTTTGTACTTGCGTTTGTATAGGGCTGTTAAAGCTTCTTAACTCATCTCAAGTGTCTTCTTCCATGAAACTGTCAGAATTTAGGAATTTGCACAGTAAAATCTTTTTATTGTTTATGTAAATTCAGCTTCTTGGATTGCCTTAGCAGAGTTCAGGCAAAATGAGGGTTATCTAAGTGTTCATGATAGTCTGTAGACTCTGCAGGACAACATTGATTAATTACTAAATCCAAGCTGCATTTTGAGGAGGAAGTATTAAATTGGATAATATTAAATCCTTTGCTACAGGATGCCTGACCAAGATCCAGAAGAAAGAGAAGATACTGAAGAAGATTATGCCTCTAGCACAAAGTATTAAATATGTTTGTAGACCAGTTATGAGGTGCCTGGTATCTGGTTTTTAGTGGGGGGTTGGGAGGATGGATGTGTAGGACCAAATCAGTCGGTATCTCTACTAGAAGAGAAAAAATGAGTTACAGACCTCAAGAGGATACATAATAAAAGCTACAGAGATTATGGGCAAAGTACTTCTGTAGTGTTGAGCAGGTTCAGTTAATCATCCTGCTCATCAACAGTTACCTTCAGCATGCAAAGCAACTGTTTTTATTGCTGAAGCACAGTTAATGAGACAATATTAATTTATATCCAATACAAGTACTTTTCATATTTATTTTGTTACTATATTTTATATATGGCAGCACAATTTCCTGTCAGTCTTTGTAGGCTTTATTTTGAGCAAGGTGATTCTTCAAGGATAGTAGTTAGGCCTGTACGCTCTGATCAGGTAGCTTAGTCATAATTCATCTTAACAGTAGATGTTTCACTATCCTAAATAGTCAAAGTAGAATTTTCTTGGAGGAAATCTTATGAATTACCATGTTATAGGCTTAAAATTTTTAATTTTGTGGTGCCTAGAAATATTTTTTTCCATTATACCTGTAAGCATTTTTCTCAGGATATGATTATTGATGGGTCATTGGACTCACAGATCATTATTGCAAGGTGTGCGACAAAGAGTCTTCCTTCTGACATGTCTTGCTACTGTGTACTCACTAAACACATGTACACATATTGATGGCAGGTTTGCAATAAAGTTTTTACCAACTTTGGCTTTTATAAAATATCAAATAATTTGTCTGTACAAGCATTTGAATGCGTCTTCCCTGTCCATGTCTGTTACTCCCTTCAGAAACCAAGATGCTTACCTGTATGTCACACTTCAAGGACAAAAAGAGTGAAAACTTAGCTTTTTTCTCACCCTTAGCATGAGTTTGGGTCTTGTTTGGTTTCTAGTGGACTTGAAGATATTCCTTGTAACAGTTTAGAGGACTAAACTAGTTTTTTTTGAGGTAAATCCAGGATAACTAATGCCTTTACCACCTATATCTATTTGTGATAGCTTTCATTGCTTACAACTAGAGAAAGATAAAGGGAAGAAGTTAGTCTTTTTCCTCTTTTAACAGTTACCTTAGTCTCCCTAAGCTTTGTTTTCCTACCTGTATTTTCAACCTGAGTTTGAATTAGTTCCTAAGCTCCCTCTGTCACCTATAGGAAGGGACTTTTGGAGCTTTAGACATGTTAAGATGATGTAGCTTCTCTGCTGGTCTGAATTTGTTCAGTGCATGCAAGTTTTCCCTTATGAGACTGTACACTGGCTAATCCACTGTCATTAAGTAAATTCTATTTTTCCACAATAAAATCCTACCAGAGAATATATATTGATAGTTTTGTGGTTTAACCCCAGACAGCAACTAAGCACCACTCATCTGCTTGGTCACTCCTTCCCCACCCAAGTGAGATGGGGAGGAGAATCAAAAATGAGTAAAACTCATAGTTGAAAGAAGTACAGTTTAATAATTGAATTAAAAATAAAATATAATAATAAATATAGCAATAATAATCATAATAATTGTAATGAAAATTAAGATAACAAAAAGGGAGAGAAATAAAGCCCAAAAAAGACAAGTGATGCACAGTGCAATTGCTCACCACCAACTGAGCTATGCTCAGCCAGTCCCCAAGCAGCAATCCACCACTCCCGACCAACTTCCCCCAGTTTACATACTGGGTATGATGTCATCTGTATGGTATGGAAAACCCCTTTGACTCTTTGGGTCAACTGTCTTTGCTGTGTCCCCTCCCCTCTTCTGGTAGGGCAGTGTGGGAAGCTGAAAAGTCCTTGATTTAGCCCAAACACTGCTTAGCAACAACTAAAACATCAGTGTGTTATCAATGTTATTCTCATCCTAAATCCAAAACACAGAACTATACCAGCTACTAGGAAGAAAATTGACTTTATTCCTGCCAAAACCAGGACAGATGATAACAAGACTATCTACCAAGTTTACCCAGCAAGAGTTCAACTCACAGGAAGATCCTAGTGCATACAATCTCTTCATCAGCTTTTGGATCAAGGCCTGCTCTCCTTCTGTGATAGCTTAGTTTCTTCAAATACACCCTTTCCAGAGAATACAACTGCAAAAGACTTCGTATCTGGTTTATATTGGTATTTAGCAAAATTTACATTAGCTGACTACAAGGTCTGTTGGTTTTGCAAGGAAAATCCATTGAAATAACTCATACATAAACCCATAATTATTAAATACACCAATTTTTACATAATGTTTGTAATGGTGAAACAATAATACTTGACAGTTCCATGCTTTCAAAATTTTCAATGTTCAGAGTGTTTAGGCAACTATTTGTCAACAAATTATGTAAATAAGAAAAGTATTCAGCTTTTGGTAATGGGACAGGATGGTACATTTTCAAGTTTATCTTTAAACCATTAAGATTTGCTTAAAAAACAAAGTGCTCATTTTATCCTGATACCAACCAAAGATACAAAATGCAGGGGCAAAACTGAAAAAGGTGTTTTGCTTTCTCATCAGGCAGTTGTTAAGATAGAAACTGTGTGCAACTGTTATCAACAGATCTTTCTTCCACATGCATATTAATTAATGCATCCACTTTAATTAACTATTTAAAATGGTATCTATGCATTCAGAAATTTTAAGAAGTTTTGTAAAGCTTATTAATTTTATTCCTAACATCTCTTTGACAGCTTACAACATTTTGTCCATTTATGTGCGTTTGTGCTATTTTTAAGTACATTACCAAAACCGTAATTGAGTGTGTTCAAATTCTATTTTTTTAATACTTGTTTTGCAAAGATCTGTTAATTTGCTAGTAATTTAACCTTAATTCATAATTTTAAAGGTAACTTTGGTAGTAAGTGTATCTCCAAAACTTTTGATCTGACATTTTCCTCCATTCTTTTTTTCCTTGCAGGCCATTGCTGACCAAAAAATATTTCTATTAGGTGTATGTGTAAATTTCCATCATGGCTGATATCTCCAGTCCTTTAGCAGCATGTATACATGTAATCTCACTTTCCCTTCTTACATGAGGTCAAATATTCCCATTTATTTAACCTTCCACAAAAACATCTCAGGCTGGTCTTTCCTCAGTAACTGTTCTGTTTCGCTCTTGTATGTGTGCATGCACACACCCAGAGGCATGCCCTGGGTGGTTATTTTGTATCTGTGTTTGCATAAGGACCAGCTCAGTCTGACTGAATGTCTTCTTTAGTGATGTTCTGTTCTGTTCTGTTCTGTTCTGTTCTGTTCTGTTGTGTTTAATAAACTGGGGCTGGAGTGGCAGGTAGAAATTCCTTAGGATTGAGTACTGGCATCTCCTTGAAAAATGCTCTAATCATGCTTGCACAAATTTTGAAACCAGATTTTTACAAATTGTGTCTTACATTTACAAATTATGGTTTTAAATACATATTGCATACATTTCTACCAATTCTGTAAACAGCTTATGCCTATATGATCATAAGGAAGACAAAAATAGTCGTTTATGTAGCCTTTGCAGTAGATCTTTAAAAGAATTGTCTGATCTAAAGGGAGCTGAACTGTAGCTGTTTATGTTGATTTATTGTGGGTACTTAGATGCACAGAACTTTTGAAATGTAGACCTTTCTGCTGTGTTACCTACATAAAGATACAGCATCCTACCTATAGACATCTATTTCTAGAAAACTTGGCCAGAACATTTTGAACTCACAGTAGGTTTTATCAAGAATCTAAATTTATCCAACACTTCAGTCTAAAAGTTCATGGGAAACCATTTGTGAGTTTTTAATTGATTCTTGCTCTTAATTGAATTAGAAATGCTGCAAAGAAAACCTTTTGGGCTTTTCCCGTGCTGTAACTAATGTAAGAAAAATAAATAAGAAGAAATAGCAAGCTTCATTTGTGCAAATAGTTCCTTAAATGTTAGGAGTGTTATGAACTAATGCATGCTAACCCTGGTGCTAGATTCATATCCATGTGTTCTAAATCTGTGATATATCCTGTAATTCTTTACCCTCCTTTTTTTTTTTTTATCAGTGGAAATAAAATTCCTGTAACTGTAGAATGCTGAGAAATTCTGCATTGCTACAAGGAGTCTTTGCATCTGCCTTTATAAAAACTTCTAGGTCTTACTGGCCTAAGTTCTCTTCAACAGTTCTTGAACCTGACAAAGTTCACCATCCATTTAATCTTACGGAAAAGGCAAGTACCCCCAGCATGCATATGTGTATTTCTAGCCTTCAGCTTGAGAATTTGTTTTATACAAAAGTCTATATGAGAGGCAGAGAAAGCAAGCTAGGCAGCGCCTAGAGGAGCTAAACATAGCTGTCTACCACATGGAAAATCTGCCTAGCTGAAGAACCAGGAGCTACTTGCTTGTTGAACCTGACAATGTTGTCTGTAGTGGTAATATGAGCCTGAAGGTATGAAGTATAAGTACATGAAGTGTTTCCATAAACTACGTGAATACAATTAATTCCACTCACAAAAGCAGTAATCATCCTTAAAGTAATTTTATTGTTTAAGAAATGTTGAGGCAGTTTCCCCTCTTCTTCTTTTCCACCTATGTACCCATCTCCAGTCTTGTACTAGTCCTGTGCTACGTATGGCCTTTTAGTATCTGACTTGCTGAATGCTCAAGGACGGTGTTTGACAGTGTCCAGGGCAATTGAACCTCACCATCCTGTGGCCTCCTTCTAAACACTTCAGTAATGCTAACCACTGTACCAAAGAGATAGTTGTGGGGGGGAAAAAGGAGAGAGTGGTTAACTGGCTTTGGCAGCCTGTATTCTCACATCATTCCTGTAAATGAAAGTTGTTGTTCTGTCAAATCAGATATATAGTCTCACAACGAACATTATTAGAATTCCAAATTTCTGAATGTACTATTTTCACAATATTTGCAGTGCCTTTCATGCTTTCAGACATTTTTATTTTATTTTTCAAATGCAAATGCTAGTCAAATCCTTTTCTCCAAGAGTTTTACATCATTTTAGACTCTAATTTTTATGCAATTAAATGTGAGTTATGCCTCACAGTAAATTTAGGTAATGCTGTTGAGGGAAATTAATAAAGCACCTGGATGCAAAAGATTGACAATTCCAGCTGTTTGGGAGACATTTTTGATTACTAAAGTATCAAGTCACTTAAACAGGTGCTATTCTGTAAGATTTTATCAACTGCAGAAATTTAGGCCAAAGTGAACTTTTTTTAAGCAGAGGTGATGTCTGTTAAAATACTTGTTTTAATTTGAGTTATACATTCTGTGGTGGTCATTTTTTGTGGAAATTCGATCTGCCCATTACCTTTTAAATCCTGTCTCAGGCTGTTACTTGCTCTCAGACCGATATTCCGTTTAGTGTGTCTTGTATTTTAACATTCTCAATTTCCTTCTGTCGTATTTGTTGTCAAAATTAAGGCCACAGTTAAACCAGAAATTCAAAACATCAGTCTCTTATTCTAATTGGTTTCTTGTCAGCCATCAGATTCTTATAAATGTGAACTGGGACAAGCTGCTTTAAGATTTTGCAGCCGAAGATTGTGTTTGATGTGTTTTGGATCACTTATTTTGCATATCCGATTTCATGCTTTTCAGACTAACCCCTTGTTTCCTTCTGGCAATGATGAAAATACTTGGGCCTGTTCCAGCAGATTTTGCATCAGTGGGATTCTTTTGGTAGCTTTGAGGTAGACTTTGAACATTAAATGGTGCTACTTTTACCTAAAATCTTAAAATCTATGTTACTCTGCTGACTCCACTGGCAGCCAGGCTGCTGCTCAAATTACAGTGCAAAACAGAGATTATTGATGTATTTATATGCTTCTGGGAGCAATCCAATCAGTATTTTCTCCATAATCATCACACTCTCAAGCAATACATACTCCTAATGTGGCTTTGCAGTAGCTCACATTCCTAGCAGAAAGGATAATGAGTCCTTGCAAAGTATTACTTTCTTTTTGTATCACCATGTATGTGTTCTTCTGGTTAGTTACTTCTGCCATTTCAAAAGCTATCCCGTATATCTCATATGTTTGAAGCTAATTGCAACTGAAGTTCTGAAGCAACCCTGACATTCTTTGCAGTTTCGTGTGCAGGTTGCCAATCTTCCTGTAGATCCCTTCAGCATGGCCATGAATGTGACAGTCAAAGGAGACAAGACTTTCTTTTTGAAGATTCCTAATCACAATTGATCTTTTGATAGCACAAAAAAAGAATTTGCTATATAAAAAGTAAAATCCTATAGCTACTTCCTTGTTTTGCCTTCTCAAGTTTTGGAACATTACCTTAGTTTAAGTTAGAGTATTTCATGATATAGAGAATTTTTGTCTTGCGGCAAGGCTTTTTCTTCTGACACACAGAGGTCCCCTTCTGTACAATAGCACTCATTGCCTTTGCTGATAAATGTTAAAAAAGAAACAAAACCAAAAGTGGAAGGGAAGGATTTTCATCATCAACCAACACATCCAAAGAGCATTTTTATTTTGAAAATATACCTAGATTTGTGCCATGTACTTTCAGGTACCTGTTCGGGTAGGTTTAGGAGTCCTCTCAAGTTAGATATCTGTTTTTCCAAAGCAGTCACTTGAGAGAGGTAGGTGGCATAAAATGCCTGCTAGAGTGCTTTCTGGAGTCTGCAGCAGAGAAGATTAACTTGTTCATTGAAACTTTCATCCTAATGTTGTTTTGTTGGCAATCCTTCAGGGTGATCTCTGTGTATAAATACTTTATTCTTGCATTTCAGAAATAAGTATGATTTTTTTCTCCACGACCTACTAAATTAAGCAAGGAGACAGAATTTCAAATCCTATTAAGAAAAGTTTCCAAACTGGAACATGAACTGAAACTATGGATCACTGCCACTGTGAATAAAGACTGGAAAATCTAAGAAAGGGAAAGATGTAATTAACAGCAATATGTGGTGGTTTGGGCAAAAACCAGGACACAATATAAGTTCATATCTACTTTGGTTAGAGGAATTAATACTGGATATTAATCTTAGTTGCTAGTTTTGACACACTCGAGTTATCTGCTTATTTTTTCATTGCCTTTTTTGGTACTAAAACAAATGCTGGATAAAAATATGGATCTATCTAACTTCATGGTCAGAGAATTGTTTTAGATTAATAGAATACCCTTCAAGTTATTCTTCTCTTGATCAGTTTGGAAATATTCTTGGCAAAACAGAGAGCTGAAAAGAGAACTTCCTGAACTGAAGAAAATACAGAACTCATGAAAAGTTGTTATTTCTTAAAACTGCTCAAATCATACATTACTAAATAAATTATCTTAGTCTAGGGCTCTTAATAATATTAATTGTTGGTGATATCTAACAAAGTATACATATCAAGCCTAAGGAACTCAGGTAGCCTGGAATATCTTTCTTTTATATGTTATGATATTAAAAAATTATATTTTTATTCTTTTTCTGTGGGTGATGTCAGAATAAAAAGCCTAGATGTTATTCACTTCCATTTTAAAATGCCAGTTTTCTTAAATATGAAGTTTTCTGTTAATAGCTAGGCTCCAAAATCCAAATGAACAAAATGTTTAACATGAAACTCAGCAGTTTCACATTAATAGATCCTGGCTGACAGTATGAAACTTGGACATTATTGATTACAGTTCCAATGAGATGTACTAACTTTAATATAGCGTACAAGCAACATGTGCAGGCAAGCCAGATGCAAAACTGAAACATTATCTAAACAGAGTTGATTTCAAATGTTTCAAATGTAAATAACCCACCGGGTGGTCCTTGAGACTGTCAGCAGTCATTATTTTCTGTAGCATAAACAGGGCTGTCAGCTGGGATTTCTGTCACAAAGATAAAAAGTCATTCTTCCCTAGCAAAGCCTAGGCTGTTGTTTTTAAAGGAAGTTGTGCACCTCCATGATAGACGGAGAGCTCCTTTCTGGACTTTAATGAAAGTATTTTTCAAGCTGCCATGAAAACCAGAATAGGTGAACAGTGTAGACTAGGAGATCAGTAAAGGTTAATGGAATTAGCAGAGTAATAAGCTTTAAAATTCTGACATCTCTAAATAAATGCATAAGTTCCATAGATTCACTGTTTGTTTTTCAAAGTTGTCTGCAGGTAGCAAAAAGCTAAAGCAAGAAAATAGATAACAATCATGTAAACTTGAATGAAAAAAATCACTGTACATTTGAGGCCACTGCTTGAATTAAAAATATGAACACGATCAGTTTAAGTGATCTGAAGTATTAGTTGATCATAGGGATTTATACAATTGCTTTAAGATTTAAATTCTCTAATCTGATTCAGATTTTATAGTATAGTATTATTACACTGCCTCCCTCTTCTTAGTTCAATGGCAGCTGAGCAATTAAAATATCTTCACAAATCTAATCTGACATCTCTAAGCACAAAATGGATTATGTAGCACTGTCTTCCATATCAACAGTCACATCTTGATTTTATAACCGCTGAAATCTGCAGGAGCATTGCCATTGGCTTCAGTGGAAATATGATTTTGGACAGTGGAACACATCAAAGTTTATTTCAAAAATCCTTGAAGACTTTTCCAATTGATTTCCTGTTAGAAAATACAATTTTCAGGTTCTCCTCAAGACCTTTTTCATCTTTCCTCCTGGAAATGGATCGTCAGGGGTCTATACCTCCTTTCTGTCATTATCCTGGGCATTGCTCAAAAACTAGGGAACATCACGCTTTACTGAACCACAAAGATGTATCTTCCTACGCAGGTATTTTCTTTGTTCCTGAGGAACCGAATATAGGTTCTGCCTTCCATGACAGAGTAATCAGTTGCAACCTGTATGGTACAGGGAAAACTGAGTCAACTGAAAGCATTAACAATGTAGTTAATTCCTCCTGATGTCTTGGCTCCTGAATATATCTCTTAGTAATTTTTGAAATGAAATGTACTGCACACACAGGGATAGCAATAGTATTGATGGTTTGTGAAACAAGTGAACACACATTAATGAAATTCCCATTAATTTCCACTATTCATGTGGGAAAGGTGAATGTGTTAATTAGTGTTTATGCAGATCTACTTTTTGCAGCTCATTAATTTCAATTCCCTCAGATTAAAGGCTCTACAATTAGAAATTCAACAATTCTGTAAGCACTTACACAAACCATCCACAGATTTTTTTCCCTGCCTTGCATTTTACCAGAGCTCCACCCCAGACATACAGCTATCTGCATGCTGTGTGGAGACCTACGTAACTAAAATGATGACAACAAGGGACTGTCCTTGCATACATATTGAGAAGTGTATGGAGTCCAATTTCTGGGTCCTGAAAGGGAAATATGCTCTTCTTGGTATGTGGTCTTCAATTGTGGTTTTGACAAAAGTAATTTTTCCAACAGAATGGAATTTTCCATTAAATACTCCCTTTCACAAGAATTGTCCATTTTTTAAACTCTTTAAAGTAGAACATGTTTAGATTGACTTTTTTTTTTTTTTCCCAAAAAAATGTGAAGAAACGATTGAAGGATAATTTCAATAAAAACTGGGAAAAATAAAGTTTTCTTCAAGTGTACTTCCGATGTTCCAGCCCCCTGAGACTTTTCTTCTGGCGTTCTCAGTAGTTTTGTCACCCTACAGCCTATTTCAGTGATTTTCATACATATTGCGCTTAGATTTGTGTTTATGCATTTCACAGTTTTTCCGAGCAAGAAAACTTAACTACTGAAATAAAAAATAAAATTTAAATTCCTGCAGTAGAATCATAGTGGTTGGAAAAGACCTTTAAGATCATCGAGTCCAACCAGTAACCTATCACGGCCAATCCCATTTCTAAACTATGTCCCTAAGCACCTCATCTGCCCATCTTTTAAATACCGCCAGGGATGGTGACTCCACCACTTCCCTGGGCAGCCTGTTCCAATGCTTGACAACCATTTCTGTGAATATTCCTGCAGTAGAATCATAGTGGTTGGAAAAGACCTTTAAGATCATCGAGTCCAACCAGTAACCTATCACGGCCAATCCCATTTCTAAACTATGTCCCTAAGCACCTCATCTGCCCATCTTTTAAATACCGCCAGGGATGGTGACTCCACCACTTCCCTGGGCAGCCTGTTCCAATGCTTGACAACCATTTCTGTGAATAAATTTTTTCTAATATCCAACCTAAACCTCCCCTGGTGCAACTTGTAGCCTTTTCCTCTTGTTCTGTCACCCGTTATCTGGGAGAAGAGACTGACACCCACCTCACTACAACCTCCTTTCAGGTAGTTGTAGAGAGTGATAAGGTTTCCCCTCAGCCTCCTCTTCTCTGGACTAAACAACCCCTGTTTCCTCAGATGCTCCTCATAAGACTTGTGCTCTAGACCCTTCACCAGCTTTGTTGCCCTTCTTTGGACACGCTCCAGAGCCTTGATGTCCCTCTTGTATTGGGGCACCCAGAACTGAACACAGCACTCGAGGTGCAGCCTCACCAGTGCCGAGTACAGGGGCACCATCACTTCCCTGCTCCTGCTGGTCACACTGTTTCTGATACAGGCCAGGATGCCATTGGCCTTCTTGGCCACCTGGGCACACTGCTGGCTCATATTAATCCAGCTGTCGACCAACA